>NC_132785.1:43340525-43647935 GCF_048418805.1 Vulpes vulpes
CAACTAGTAAGCAAATATTTATTAATGGCTTCCAATGTCCAGGCACAGTTCTAAGGATTATGAAATGTTAAGAAAGACAACATTCCTGTTCTCAAGGAGATTTCATTTTAATGGCTAAACACAAACAATAATCACAAACATATACAAAAGAAAATCTGAGATAATGACTACAATAGGAAAATACAACACCATGATCAATCATGAACCATTAAAGAGACCACTTCATTAGCTAAGGTATACATCAGAGAAGCTTCTGCGAAGAGGAGGTACTTGGCCTAAATGATGAGGTAGCTATACAAGAATCTGCCAGAGAACCATTTCTAGAAGATTAACAAATAGACTCTGAAATATGAAGAAATTAATATAACCAAGGTTTGGAAAGGCCAGTGTGGAGAATATGAAGGTAAAATAGATTGTCAGCAAAGATAAGTGAGGCCATGGGAAGGAGAGTTGCCAGGAGGAGCTATTTGAAGATTTTGGCAGAGGAATAACATGGTTGGATCTAAAAAGATTACTCTAGCAACAATGGACTGATTTTTGTGTCTCCTCCCTCCAAATTCATATGTTAAAATCCTAAGTTCCTCTATTAGGAGGTATGGGGCCTGTGGAAGGTAATTAAGGCTTCAGAGTACAGCCCTCATGAATGAATTCATGTCCTTATAAAAGGAACCCTGAGAGCTCTCTGATCTCTGCCCTGTGGTGATACAATAAGAAGTTGGCAGTGTGCAACTTGGAGGAAGACTTTCAGCAGAATCTGACCATGCTGGCACACTGGTATTAGACTTCCAGCCTCAGAACTATGAGAAATTAAGCCACCCAATCTGATATAGTTTCTTATAGCAGCTCAAACTACGACATTGACCTCTGAGTTTACAAAGGACTTTCAGCCTGACTAAAAGACAGAAAGGAGACTGTTTAGAGGGCTGTTTCTGTGTCATAGATAAATTATATGTCTTGAACTTGTATCAAAGCAATAGATTGTGTTGGATTGATCTAAGTGGTTGGATCTGTGAGTAAACTGATTGTGGAAAGTATCAACAAAGGAGAAAGTGAGGGTATATACCTAAGTGCTGTGGACTGAATTACATCCTACCAAATTCACATTTTGAAGCCTTAATACCCAATATGACAATATATGGCAATGGGAAGTAAATGGATTTAGATGAAATCATGCAGATAGAGTCCTCAAGATGTGATTAGTACCCTCTAAGAAGAGATATCACAGAGTTCTCTTTGTCTAGCAAATAGTGAGAAGGTAGCTGTCTACAACTCAAGGAGCTTGAACTTCCAGCCCCCAGAACTATGTGAAAAATGTCTGTGGTTTTAGCCACTGAGTATATAGATATTTTCTAGGGTAGCCTGAGCTGACTTATACACTAGCTTTTTAGCCTAAGTTAGAAAACTTCAACAAATTAGAAAAGATTTGGAGAAGACTAGGTTTAATATAAAGAAACATAGAGAGTTCAGTTAAATATAAGATGTCAACCTCTAAGTTGTTAAATAGAGAGGTTTTTTGTTTTTTGTTTTTTTGGTTCTTTTAGTCTAGGGTGTAGGATATTCTGGATAAACAAAGATATTTGGTAGTTATTATTATAAAAATGAAATATAAAATTTTGAACCAGGTAAGATTATTAAAGAAAGCAATGATAGAGTAGGGAAAATGTCAAGAAGTATTACTTTGGGAAATTTGCTTTAATAATCAAAGGTGTAGCCTATGGAGAATAAGTCAAAGAATAATGTTTTAGAATGGTTAAACTAAGATATGTTTGTGTTGCTTATGGTAATGAACCACAGAATGAGAGGAAAGTATTGATGAGAAAAAAAAATGTAGGATATTCTCCAAAGTAAAGACACTAAGAAGGTGAAAAAAAACATGGGATTCAGAGCAGAGGTGAAAATCAGGACACATTTTCCATTATAATTTGAGGAGAAGGTAGGATATATGAATACATAGACAACCAGATTGATGAATTTGGTGGACAAAAGAAGAGGCTGTCATATATGATTGCGTCTATTGTCTCTGTGAATTGGGAGGTAAGGTTATCATCTGAGAGTAGAACAGAGGGTAGCATTAATAGATTGAACATTCTGGATAGGAGACCTGAGTCAATGGGAATATGGTATAGTATATAAGATGGAAAATAGGAGATATCAACCCCATGCTTGAGATCATCATGGCAGAGCTAGTGTCATTGTTGGGGATGAAAGTGTGTGACTGATGAGAAGTGGAGGAAAAAATAGTTCAAGCTGAAGGTATCAAGAACCAAGAGATCAAGGTACTAGATGATTCTCCATGTGAATGCTGAGATCTTCAATAATTAATACAGGCATATAATTGAATAAAATAGGAGAACTAGATATAATCAATAAGTGAATTATAAGTAAGTGAATGAGAGGTTAATTGATTATCTCACAAAGGAAGACCTGCCTGATCGCTTGTATCTGTTTTTTTTTTTTTTTTTTTTAAGGATATTTATTTATTTATTCATGAGAGACCTAGAGAGAGAGGCAGAGATACAGGCAGGAGAAGCAGGCTCCTTGCATGGAGCCCTATGTGGGACTCGATCTGGACCCCGGGATCAGGACCTGAACTAAAGGCAGACACTCAACTGCTGAGCCACCCAGGAGACCCTGATTGCCTGTATTCTTAAAGGAGCAGGAAGTTTGAGAAGAGTAGGGGAAAGAAATGGTTTAGAAGCAGCAAAAGAGAACACCTACTTCCAGGCAATAATGAACATAAGATGTGTCTCCAAAAACAAGCTGTACATGAATAAGGTTCTCAAGGATCAGCCAGATATAGATTTGGGGATAGAGGTAAAATTATGAAGTATACAACCTGGACAACTAAAGTGTGAAAGTAAAAGAGGTGTATAGATGTTGTATCTAAAGATATTGAGGGGGACACCTGGGTGGCTCAGTAGATAAAGCACCTGCCTTCAGCTCAGGGCGTGATTCTGGAGTCCCAGGATCGAGTCCCTCATCGGGCTCCCTGCATGGAGCCTGCTTCTTCCTCTGCCTGTGTCTCTGCCTCTCTCTCTCTCTCCCTCTTTGTGTGTCTCTCATGAATAAATAAAATCTTTAAATAAATAAATAAATAAATAAATAAATAAATAAATAAATAAAGATATTGGGGGTAATTTTGAAAAATGTGACTGAAAAATGATATGTCATGGGGCTATAAAATCTTCTCTGAAGATCTTTAAGAACTGAAATACAGATGTTAAATAAGGAATTTTAAAATGTAGCTTAGACTTACCTTCTACTGACAATATATTGTCTAAGTATTGGCTAAGTAAGAGGCTGTGGTAGGTGAGCGACTAAATGTATAGTAGGCTCTGAAAACACACACATATGCATGTTCAAATAAAAAATTATGAAGTAGGAATCTTGCCATACCATATCATACCATATTATCAATGAAAATCAGACTTATATTATTGTTAGATCTTTGGTTAAGCACATAGTACTTCTCAATAAATCTTCTAGAAATTATATCTTGTCAATCTGGAACAATAGTAGCTTTAAAAATGCTATGATCTTAAAAAAACAAAGAAATGGGATTATTTCTGTGACTGTTTAGCTGGGAGGTGATAATCTATTGAAGTTACAGAAGTGGTAACTGAGTTAAATATAAATAAATATAATAGTCTTTTGATCTTATATTGCTACTTAATGTTTTTAGGCTTCAGTTTTCTTATGTGGAAAACTAGGATTTTGAGATCTACATTGTAGCATTGTTACAAGGATTAAGAATATTGAACACTTAATACCTAATCAAATGTCTAAAATGTAGAAAGCCCTAAATAATGAATAGTTGCTGATAGTACTCTGCTATTTCTCTGATACGGGCTGAAGTTATATAAATAAACATATAAGTGCCAAAGCTAAAATCTCTATTGTTATTCATTAGTGATAAGGCTACTGGTTTGCTATTCTAACCTATCTTAATGGTATTAGCAGGTTGGAATTCCACTTTTAAAATAAATTCTATTTACTCTTAAAAGTCAGTTTTATCTACACATTATTTTTTAATATTTCAACTCAGAAAGAAAACCCGTAAATGTATAATGCTGATTCATTTCTACTCCTCAATATCAGAGAGCCCATTGTTAATGATATTTTGGTGTTTATGAAGCTGTAGAAGCTTCTTCTCAATGAGCCATGAGTTCTCAGCTCAAAGGGGAGAAGGAAGATTTCATGAATGGGACAGTAGAATCGGGAGATGGACAGATAGGAGGTTTACATACAACACTAGGGTAAAGAGGGAGTTGGTTCCACTGTGTCAAACAGAGACACGGGGAAGTTAGGGACTGAACTTTTAAGATGTGGCAGAAAGAAAAGCACCAGTGAACTGACATAGCAACCTAAAAAAAACCAGGGTATTTTTCTGTGAGTTTTGAGTGGCAGCTGGTATTTTAAATGGATTAGAGGGGATCCCTGGGTGGCGCAGTGGTTTGGCGCTTGCCTTTGGCCCAGGGCGCGATCCTGGAGACCTGGGATCGAATCCCACATCAGGCTCCCGGTGCATGGAGCCTGCTTCTCCCTCTGCCTATGTCTCTGCCTCTCTCTTTCTCTCTCTGTGACTATCATAAAATAAATAAAAAATAAATAAATAAATGGATTAGAGATAAAGTGACAAAGCTAAATCTGAATGAAGGATTCCTTAGTGGTTATTACTGACAGCCTTTGGCAGATGACAGGATTAAGAATGAGAAAGCAAATCAATTTACTATTATCGATACATTAATGAGTTTTGATGAATAATTGATTTATATAAAATGATGATGAATATAATTTGTACTTTAATGAATAGGCAGGAAGACATTGATCATGTAATAGTCAACAGTATTACTTGAGCTTCCTGTAACATGAGAAATAAAGCTCTGTATTATGAATCCCCTATAGTAAAAGGACCACAAATCCATACCCATTGGTAGATGTGAGAGAAAAAAAGCCTTTGACTACCACAGTGTGCTCAAGTTGTCTATTGCTGCATAACAAAACACTCCAAATGTACTGGCACAGACAATGGATATTTTATTTGCATAGATTCTGTTACTTAAAGTTTGGATAGAGTATAGGAAACAGTATGTTTCATATCTGGAACCTCAGCTGGGAAGACTCAAAGGCTGAAAGCATGAGTTGGTGGCTGCAGACTAGACATTTGAAAGCATGCTCACTCACAGATCTGGAGGATATTAGCCTTGGTTGTGGTTGCCAGCTCAAACTCTGCCATGTGCTCTTGCCATGTGGACCCTCAGCTTCTTCACAGCTTGCTGCCTGGCTTCCAAGATGAAAGCCCTAGAGCTCCAGACTGAAGCTGAATCACCTTTTATAACCTTGCCTGGAAAATCACAAAGTTATCGTGTACGCTGTACTCTCAAGCTAGGCCAAATTCTAGCGGAGGGAACATAAACTTCATTCTCCTGGGAGGAACGTTGATAGCCAATTCTAAGAAGCACTTGTAGCCATTTTTTGAAAATATAGTCTGCTAAATATGGGGACAGGTACTATCAATTTTGCTGAGCATCTTTTTCTGGCATGTATTCCTGACTTCTGTATCCTGCTTGATATTTTTTATGCTTTGTTCAGTATTACAGATTTAATATCTTGTTTATACTAGTTAAGGATCTTACCATAAAAGGTGAGAGGAAAAGTTTTGTTTTGGTTTTTGGTTGTGTTTGGATAGTCTTTAGGTGAGGAACGGATGATGTTTCTGAAGATGCTCCTAGTTTTTATAAGGTGAGTGCTGTTCAAGTGTAAATGCTTCACAGAGGAAACTATAAAAAATATTTTAGGAGATAGTGGATTTCAATTAGATTTTGAAAGTCAGAATAATTTTCTCACTCTGCTAAGATGACCAAGATTAGTCAGTAGTTTGTGGGAAATACAGATGGAGTGAAATCACGTAATTTAAGGATGTGTTGGATTTCTAATCTAAAACTTTTACCTAAAACCCAAGTCTAAGTTTTGAAACAGCTCTAGAGATCCTACCTATCTTATCAATGAGAAAAAATAGTTGTCCTTAAGGGTACAAATTAATGGAAGGGTGACATGGTGACTTAATAGCAAAGGCAAGGTGAGGATCCAGGTCTTCTGATTTCTATTTCCAGTTAACCAAAGCCTTAGTATTTGTATCATATTTCTGTTGCATATAACTATGCTTGAAGATAAACTTACAGAAATCTTTACTGATTATCTCTTATGCATCTTTGATCATAGTTTTTCCCAAGTTTCAATAAAATTATAGTAATAAAGTGATATAAAGTGATATATGTGTTGCATAATACATATAGTAGTTTTCCATATCCAAATTCCTCTATTAAATGGTGTAATTACTTGCCATGCACTTAAGATGTTTCTCTAAATAAATGCAGGGTTTTATATTTATAAAGCTTTATTGAGTACCATGTTAACTGAAACCAGTAGCATTTGATTTTCATTTTGAAAATCAATTGAATAATGTTATCACAGGAAGGTTTTCTTTTTTAGTTGAAGTAGAGTTGACATACAATATTAGTTTCTGCTATATAGCACAGTGATTCAGCAATCATATACATTACAAAATACCACGATAAGTGTATTTACCATCTATTTCCATACACAGTCATTAAAATATTATTGACTATATTCCTTATGCTGTACTTTTTATCTCTGTGACTTATTTGTTTTATAACTGGAAGTCTATACCTCTTAATTCCCTTCACCTAACCCTCCCAACCTCCTGGAAACCACACCCTCCACTCCTCTGGTAACCATTGATTTGTTCTCTGTATTTTAGTCCATTTCTGAGGTTGTTCATTTTTTTCATTTCATATGTAAGTGAAGTCATAAGATATTTGTCCTCCTCTGTCTAACTTGTTGCATTTACATAATATCCTTTAAGTCCAACCATGTTGTCACAAATGACAAGATCTTATTTTTTATGGCTGAGTTATATTCCTGTGTGTGTGTGTGTGTGTGTGTGTGTACACATATATACCAAATCTTCCAAATCTTTATACCTTTGTTTACTAGTGGACACTTGAGTTCCATAGTTTGGCTATGTAAATAACGCTGCAGTAAACATTGGGGTGCATATATCCTTTCAAAACAGTGTTTTTGTTTTTTGTTTTTTGTTTTTCAGATAAATAACCAGAAGTAGAATTACTGGTCATATGGGACTTCTTTTTGTTTTTAAGGTTTTATTTATTTGTTTATTTTGAGAGAGAAAGAGCACAAGTATGGGAGAAGTGTAGAGAAAGGCAGAGAGAGAATCTTAAGTGGACTCCACAATATTTGAAGTCAGATATGGGACTCGATCTCAGAACCCTGAGATCGTGACCTGCAAGAATCAGAGGCTTAACCCACTGCGCCACTCAGGTGCCTCTCATATGGGAGTTCTATGTTTAATTTTTTGAGGAACCTACATGCTGCTTTTCACAGTGGCCACACCATTTTACATTCCCATCAACAGTGCAAGAGGGTTCCCTTTCCTCCATATCCTCACCAGCACTTGTTATTTTTGTCTTTTTGATACTACTCATTCTGATGGCTGTGAGATAATATCTCATTGGGGTTTTAATTTTCGTCTCCTGATGATTGGTGATGTTGAACATTTTTATCCTATGTCTATTGGCCACCTCTATGTTTACTTTGAAAAAAAAAATAGGTCTATTCAGGTCCTCTACCAATTTTTTTTTTTTTTTAATGGGACTATTTGCTTTTGGATTTCCCTGTGTGTCTTTTTTTTTTTTTTCCATATTGAATTGTATGAGTTCATATTTCGTGAATACTAACCCCTTATTGGGTATCATTTGCAAATCTCTTGTCTCATTCAGGGGTTGCCTTTTAATTTTGTCAATGGTTTCTTTTGCTGTGCAAAAGCTTTTTAGCTTGATATAGTACCAATTGGTTCTTTTTGCTTGTGTTTCTCTTGCCTGAGGAGACTGCTCCAGAAAAAATATTGCTAAGACCAATGTCCAAGAGTTTACTGCTTATGTTTTCTTTTAGGAGTTTTTGGTTTTAGGTCTTACATTTAGGTCTTTAATTCATTTTGAGCTTATTTTTGCATATGGCTTAAGAAAGTAGTCCCATTTCATTCTTTTGTATGTAGCTGTCCAGTTTTCCCAATACTATTTATTGAAGAGATTCTTTTACCCTTTGTATTTACCTGCCTCCTTTATCATAGATTAATTGACCATATAGGCATGGGTGTATTTCTAGGCTCTCTATCCTTTTCCATTGATCTGTGTGTCTATTTTTTGTGCCCGTACCATTACCTTTGATTACAATAGCTTTGTAATATAGTTTAAAATCTGGGATTGTGATAACTCAGCTTTGTTCTTCTTCCTCAATATTGCTTTGGCTATTTGAGATCTTTTGTGGTTTTATATAAATTTTAGGATTATTTGTTCCCCTATGAAGTCTGGCTTAGATCTTTGTGGGAGTCAGCTCTGACACTTTCTATATTGGTAGCACATCTATGTCACTCAGTTCAAGACACAGACAAAGGCAACAGTTTTAAAAGCACCTGGTTATACATACAGGACATAGAGCAGAGTCTAGGTTTGCTAAAGCTCTCTGGCTCTCCCAGACTTTAGCCCCACTGATTTTCAAAGCCAGACTTAATGGGGGCTTATCTTCCTGCTGCAGGTCCTCTGTTGCTTGATCCCCTCTCTCTCAATTCTTGGAGAGGACCTCCATGCCTCCTCCTACTTTTGGATCACCACTGATGGAAGTTTGGTTCTCAACTGTATCTATGCTTTCCTACCCTTCTCAATGTGGCCTCTTCTTTATGTTTTTGGCTATAGAAGATCTATTTTGTGAGTCTTAAGGTTATTTTCAGATTGAGTCACATTACATGTAGTTGTTGCCTCAGTGTCAGTGGGAGGTAAGCTCAGGATCCTTCAGTTACCTCATCTTCCCCAGATTCCTATCACATGAAGATGTATAAAGAAAAAAAAAAGCTTCTAACAGTTTTCTAATTGGTCACTGGGTACACAGTTTAAAATTTGTTTTTAATGAGTTCTCAATGTACATAAGTACCACAGAATCTTTTACTTTTAATGTAGAATAATTATAACAAGGTGATTCACATTGGACAACATATTTCTAATATATAACCATAAAGTTAGTACTGGTTGATAACAAGGATTTAGACCACTATGACAACCTGCAGGAACTGACTCTCTTTTCCTGACAGGTAGAACAGAGGATTGATAAACAATTTCCCAAGTTCCATCTCAGTGGAAGTTACCTTTCTTTAGAAAAAGTTTCTATCAATTAGTTATGGTCTTACACACTGGAAAAATAAAGATTTATATACCTTGGTTAAGAGAAAAATACATTTTTTTGGAGGCATAATGGAAAAAAATGTTGGGAAAATTCCATCTATTCAGGATGATCATTAATTCCAAGATCCTATTAATGTATTACATCTTGTGATATGAAGACAGAATGGTACTTTAAATAATTCTGTTTTAGCCCAAATTTGCTACTGTAGAAGTTAAAAAACATTCAAAATAAATACCTTGAAGATAAAATATTTTTATAGGATGATAAAAAATTAAAGTTAAGATGATTCTCTAAGAATATCAAGTTATTCATTTAGGAATGATAAAACCATGACATAGAGACATTAAATACCTTACTAAGGTCACTTTTGGTTAATCCGAGTTAGGATGAGATCTGGTCTCCACAGGGAGGCACCCACTGAATTATCCTTTGAGTATTAGTGCTATCATTAAACTAAATTTATCCAATTAAAATTTGGGGAAAAACAAAGAATGTACATTATTATCTCCCATATTTTTATTGTGATTAATTTTGATTGTGAATATAGGCTATAAATTAAGACAAAAAGAGGATAACTGTACTAAGTATAGAAATAGTTGTATTTTAGCAATCTCAGAGGGTGGAGGATTAAGAAGATATAACTACTTTGGGAAGTTTCTCAAAAACAATGAAAAATATTAAAAAGAGGTTGAAAATATCAGAAAGAAACTTTTTGTCAAAGAAAAAAAGATGATTCTGTTCTGAAGAAGAAGATGCACTCATTGGAGAATTTTGAAAGGGACTGACATCCTTTCAGAAATATGGTGGGAAGAAAGGTTCTACAAAGACAAAGTTAGAAATGTCTGAAAAGAGAACTGAATCATGGACAAACTGTGGGAAAAGTTATATATGTGTGAAAAGAAAAAAGTCATCACTGACATTAATTATAAAGGAATGGAGAAAGAACAAGAGACCCAAATGTCTTTAGTTTGGTCAGTCAATCTTCTTTATGACTATATGTATGAGAATTTGTGCTTATGAACACAGGTACCTCAGAGAAGATTATGCATATTTGTTCAAAATACTGTCTGAACAGGAAGTTAGAAATAAACTAAACTTGGCAGAACATATCCAGTGCATTTAAGGCACTTAACAAAAAGCAACTTGGGATTCACATTTGATACCTTTTAAATACAGCACTTCATGGGATACCAGGGTGGCTCAGTCGGTGAAGCATCCAAGTCTCGATTTTGGCTCAGATCATGATCTCAGGGTCCTGAGGTCAAGCCTCATGTGGGGCTCTGAGTTCAGCACAGTGTGTTTCTCTCACTCGCTCTGCCTTTCCTCCCTGCTCATGCTCGCTCACACTCTCTCTCTGTCAAATAAAAATAAATTTTCAAAAAATATATAGCACTTAATTTTCTGAATGTAATGTAGGAACTATCAGTATCCTAAATTTAAGTGATCTATTTAATTAAATATTTACATGTTTAGATGAATTTTTTATCTTATAAAAGTAGTAGCAACCAATTGATTGTATTGATTCTAGTGAACAGTGATTCTTTCTGGTCCTGTGTCAAATAAGATTCTAATTATTGAATCATTTCAGCAACATTGTTGGAAAACTGGCCTGGATTTTACTCTTATGTGAAAGACTTAATTTGTTTGTGGTACCATTGACCTATGTATTCCCTATATGGCTAAAGCTTCTGGGGCTACTTGGAAAAATCTATCTAGGTATACTGGATTGTGTAATACCTAAAATAGATTTTTCCAAGTAGCTCCAGAAGCTTTAGCCATATAGGGAATACACATATGGCTATAACAGGATTTCATTGTTCGTACTGCATTTGTGAAAAGAAAAAATCCCTTTCCTCATTGCAACTAACCCACCAGCAGTCTTGTATGTTCTACAGTATCCATGAAACTCTGGCAGGCTCACTTTTAGCTTGCAATAGATAGACTCTGTTTCTTCACAGTCCTTGACATGAATTGTCCAATTTCCTCTCTTGCTCTTCCTATATTCCAGTCTTCATGACACTTAAGGTGCATTACTCAGTCTTCCCAAATATAACTCATAATTCTATATCCTAATTTATAGACTGCTTTTCTTTAAGTTTCCACTCAGAAATATTCTATCCACATTCTTTTTGAACTATTTTTCTGCTCACACCACTCATAAAGCAGAACTTTTGGCCTTTTAGTATTTTGTTTATATGGCTAGGCTAATGCAGTATCTGCTCCTTGATTTTGCATTGAGGTCAGTTTTATATGAGATTATTCTGTTCACTGTGACTAATCTATCCTTTTATTTGAGGTGCCCAACACTGTGCCTGACCCAAAGTTTTCAACAAAAATCTAAATGAATCCACACAATGAGTATTTCAAAGGTTCATTTAGGTGTTCTTTTAAAAGATTCTCTAAATAACCTTAATTATTTAAAGGGAAAATATGATTTAAAAAAACAGGGCAGGATTTTATAGCTTTACTTTCCTTCTTATCATAGGAAATGTTTTCTTAATAGACTAAGACTCAAAGAGAAATAAGTGCCAGCAATCAAACAACAATCTCAGAACAGCAGGTGGTTTGAATACTTGGTTTGAATAAGCAGACATCCTACATTGCTCTGACATAGATTTAAGAGTTGCCTCTGGGAAAAAATGGCAAGCCAAAACATCAACACTAAGACAGTTACCCAGGGATGTATGTGGGAGACAAAGACTTCACTAGAATAAACCCTTTTGAAACCAATGACAGGCTTTGAATGCTAGGTCTTTCATTGAATTACTAATAACAGCTCAGATATTGGGGTCTTTATATATAGTTTTGATGGATGTATTATATATCTTCAATAATAGACCTGTTAAATGTAATTTAACATTGGGAAGCTCTTGGCCTAGAGATACTGCTTAAATTACACAGACAACATCAAACAAATCACCTTAAAAATGAATCCATTATTAACATAGAAACAATATACATATTATATCTTCAAAAATACAGTTGTGCTTCAAAGAACAAAATACTTTAGAACTATTTTATTATATTCTTAAAGTTGCATTAAAGTTGCATTCAGTTATTCTATAATCACCTATTGAGCTCCAACTGTTTTAGGAAGTGTGTGTTGTTAGTTTTCTATTGCTGCTATAACAAATGAGCATGAACTCTGTGGGATAAAACAGTACCTGTGTATTATGTTATAGTCTTTATGTCAGAGTCCCAAGTGGTCTCAACTGGTTCTTTGCTAGGGTCTCACTGACTGAAATCAAGGTATCAGTCAGACTGAGCTCTTATAGGTCATACAGAAAAATCCACATCCAAGTTCCTTCAAGTTGTTGGCAGTATTGGCTAGAATCCTTTTTATTCTATCTCCTAGGGAGGTATATAGCATGAGAAGAGAAGATCTAAGACATCATCACCAGGTCCACTAACATTTTGGAAGTGGCTCAAGAAAGAGAATACTTAAAGGATACTAGACAAAGAAGAACCAGAACACTTGCTGTTATGCAAGACAAGGAAATGAGAATTTCAAAAGTTTCCAAATTTGGAGGGAGTAGCTAACCTTTCCAAATTCTACAGGGGAGTCATGCAAAAGAAGATTGATAAGTGAAATTGATGTAATAACAAGGGATTCACAGTGATTTTGACAAAGTATGATTCAGTGGTTGCAGTGTGGGTATAATCCAAACCAAAGTAGGCTTAGGAATAAATATCAGCCTTAAGTGGTTGCTAAAGGCAATGGTAGAATCAAATGAATATATTTTCATAGTATGGATGTGCGCAAAGCACTAGCTATGTAATGAAAGAATAATGGTGACCCTTCTTAAAACCTCAAATTTCTAAGATAATGTCCAACTATCCCCCTTGGGTTATTTCACTCTTTCTTGCTATATAGCAGATTCAAGTAGATATCCTAGGATTCATGGAATGGCAACTTTGAGAGGAATGTTAGACTAGAATGTAGACTCATTACACAAGATACAAACTTCATTAAGTTATACCAAAGAACACAGTTGTCTCTAAGACACAATCTATCTGTCCCAAGACCTAAAATGTTCAGTAGACCCCTAGGATGTAAAAAAAAAAATACAAATCAATTGTCTCTGAGTATCAATATTTTCCATGCCTATGTGAAAAACATTTTTAATCAATAATAACACTTGAATATAGGATTCTTCAAAAATGATAGATAAGGATGAAACTGAGAAAAGAAGTAATATTAAAATCCTACAAAAAGTAAATAAAATAAAATAAAATAAAATAAATAAAATAAAATCCTCCTGAAGTCTATAAAGGAAAAGACAGCAATCAATCATTGTCCCAGGATTTCTGGCTTTACCTATTGGCTAGAAAATGGACATGGTCCCTAAGAGTAAGAACAAGGAAAACAAATAAATTTTTGGTGCTATGAAAAAAAGGCAGAAATAATTTCATTTGTATGTATTTTACATACTTTATATTGCTTTATCAAATAAGCAGTTGGGTATACATACCTAGAATTCATGGGTTTTGTCACAGCTGAAGATAGAAATTTGAGAGTTGTTAATTTATGGGTGGGAGATGACATCATCAAATTAAGGTATGAAGGATAGAAAAGAATGGGAATGTGGAAACATCCAGCATTCAAGGGCCAAGTGCAACAACAGATTTCGTGAAGGAAGCAGAGACCAAGGATGCCAAATATAATTTGCTTTAAGAGGAAAGAATCAGTAGAAAGGGAGACATAAAGACTCAGGAAAGACAAATCACTGAAAAGCTAAGCACATAAAGATTCAGGAGTGAGCACTATTGAGAATATCACAGGCCAGGGTGAACACTGAACAGACCTTACACTCAAATACTAGAGGGAAAGTAGCACTGAAATAACAAGTATCAACTTATAGGTGGTGGAATTAGTTGTTGATGGCTTTCATGCCCAGAAGCTTCAAATATTTGAAATAATGAGTAAAGGCGATCATCTCTGGGTAAGAGAAAAAGGGAGGAATGTGGATAAAAGGAGCAGATGTGAACCATCTTTGAGGAAAATAGAGAGCTGACCAATTGCACAGGAAAGCCCTGGTGATCCATGTGGAGGACCCAAGTAAGTTAAAAAAAAATTAGAAGACTTGAAGAAGCTACTAATGGAGTCCAGTTGACCCATTCTCATTCTAACTCTGTCAGCAAGAAAATGAGGCACAAAGGCCTGACATTTTGAGAAAATTGGAAGAATACTGAGAATGGAATTTTGAATTTTGAAATCTATACACAGGTATAGTAGGAATAATAGGAATGAATACACACTAGGTACTGTCTGGAAGAGAAATTTTATTCAGATAAATAGATTTTTGAGATGACAGAGTTCTCATATTCAGGAATAAACTAATCAATAGAATGAGTTGGATTTGAGAAGAAGGGGAAAGGAAAAAGTTATTGATTCAAAATATTTTGCAATCTCTAAGTTTCATGGATTGTACCAACTGCTGGAAATACAGAAATGAATAGCACTCAGTGCTTGCTCTCAGAACAATCTACTAGAATGCTTGATGTTTCTAGGTCGAGAAACAATGTGGTTGAGGGAGTAGCAATTTTAAAAGGCTATACCAAAAATTAAAATTAGTACTCTTTTAATGTGAGTAGCTGATGTAACAAAGTGGTGATATTAACCAGACAGGCTAGATAGATGAACCTTTATTTGTAAAGAGAAGTCAGTGTTGAGTTAAAATAACGGAAGGAAATATAATAGGATTGCCTCTAGAGTGCATGTAGAGAGAGAAGTGTGTATTCTATACTCTAAGAAACACCAGGATTGAAGGGGGTAGGTGGAAGAAGAAAGGGCCATTAAAGACAGTAGAGACGAGACCAGGCAATTTCCTTCTTGAGACAAAAGGAAGAAGATTCCAGAAGAAAAATGGTCAGTATAGTACAGTAAGTCAGAAAGCCAGACAAGAGAGACCAAATTGCTTGAGGAGATTTGGCAAATGGACAAGCATCAATGATCTCAGCAGATAAAATCTCAGGAGGCTGGGATTGCATACATTCCTATGAGTGGAGTAATACATGAAAGACTTAAATGTGCCATGGATGAGAACCAGCAATTCTGAGGGCTGTCAAATGTTTGTAAAATGTAGGCTATATCATTGTTTTTATAGGTGAAAAGGAAGATATGTACATTTACTAGAGGAAGTTCTAATAACTGTAGGGTATATATAAGATGTACCAAAAAAAACAAACTAATACTAAACCAAGAAGAAGAATGTAATGAGAATAGAAAGAAGCTTTTTTTTTTTTTTTTTTTTTTTTCCTATCGGTAGGGATGTATTACCGATGGGAATAAGAAAAGCTAAAAAAATATTAGTTTCATCATATGGTAATGAAAAACCCTTAATATTTAAAGCTAAATCCAATTCTTGACAGACCTCAAAATGATATATGTGTCCTTAAGGAGTAAAATGGTATACTTTTGAAAATAAAGTAATGGATTTTTCTGACATGGACATGTAATCCCACATATCATTGCCCTCAAATTTTAAAGATGTTATGGAATGTAAAGATCTTTTAAATTTAACAAATGACTTCTGATTCCCAGAAGAAAGGCCACCCTCCAGGGCTTGAGGAAGGGAACATATGCTTTAGAGTACCATTGCATTTTCAACATAATTAGTCGTCTAACTGTGTTTCCAAATGAAGCTAATGGATTTCCATGTACAATTAACTATGATTTATCTAACTAGTATTGCAGTTTGGATTCTTTTCTATCAATTTTCTCATAATCATTCTTTTCTATAAATTTGATAATTATTTATGGACAAATTTCATTTTGAGTAAATTAAACTCTATTTCCCTGATGCAGCATATATTGAACAGCAATTAGGAGAGGTGGTTGCAGATAATGCAGCTTTACTTATTTTTTTCCCCAAAAGGAAACATTTGAGCAATTAGGCATATAATTTCTTTCAGTTCCATTTTAAAGAAATTAAAAATGAATGAGACTTTTAGAAATATTTTAAGATTTTAAAAAGTGAATACATCTTCTACAACAGCTTCATTTTTTACTGATCTTAGTATTATTTATTTTGCTCTTTAAAGAAAGGAGAATATATATATATATGTATATTTTTTAGTTTTTGTAAAGGATTTGTGGATATTAGAGGATAATAAATATATGACTCACTTGAGGATTATTCCCCAAAAGAGAAAATGCTTCTAAAGTGAGCAACAAATCCAACTTGGTTTAAAAATTAGCCAATATATGATTCTAAAAGTTGATTAGGTGTCAGATACATGAAATACTACACAAAAGTCATCTGAATTAATATATGAAGTAACTAAATGGTGTCCGAATAATTTCAAGCTCAATATGTTTTAGAAATGCTTAGTAAATACTTCAGTGATATATATCAATATTATCTATATTTTAAAACTTACTAGATTTTTCAGAAAAAATTTAATGTGATCCTTACAGGCATAGAGTTGGACTCAGCATAATTGGTAAGATGAGCCTAAGGAAAATTAATGTACCATTAGATTGTGTTGATTTTATTATTTTACTTTGGTACGAGAAATGCTCATTCAAAATGCCGTTAGACATTATTTTTTAAATGGATAAGTCAGCATATGGAATTAATCTATATTAAAACTCCATTTATCCTGGTGATAGAACTTTGGCAGATTGCTGCATAATGGTATGAAAGAGAAGCATCCTTTAGTGATGGAGCCAATACAATTATACCCCCAATAAGGCTTATAGTATTGGATATTGCAAGAGTGCCTACCAGGATGGCTATAACCTGTAAGAATCAAGCGTTGCAAAGTCAGGTGATGTGTTGTGTAACTTACTTCATCTAGATATTGTGAGCCAGTTCTGGTAATTCTCAGGTCAAGTGCAGGCTCTGGACTCTTTCCAAACAATTTTATGGGAGCTTGGTTTTTCTACTAATAAATCTTCCTAAGTTTCTTATCAATCCAAAGATATTCAAAAAATGTGATATCCAAGGCTTCTTAGTGAAAGTGAAAAAAACAGACATACCTCAAAAGACAAAATAAATAATAACAGTAGTGGTTATCAGGTGCAGGCCCAATAGCGCCATGAGCGTTGCTTGCTCCTTTAGCCCATAGACACTGCACTTTGGTTTTCTTCCTTGTTTCTAGTTCTCAGATCCAGTCCTTTTGTAAGTCACATGGGTTATTAAACCCACTCCTCTAGGTGGTTTTACAGTCAAATACAGATGATGGAAAAACCATATTATTTACACCTTATGTTTAAATGTTTATATAAATATTAATGTATGTTAAATCGGCATACATGGCATTATGTGTAGTGTTTTTATTAGAATGAATCTTAAAATTTACAGTTCTGGTTTATTTGCTTAGACAATAAAGACCGTATAATGCAGTGAATAGATGAGCTAAAGATAGAAGTGAAATAGAACAATTGTAAAAGAGTTCTAAAAGCACAGCTGAGTAGGGCATAATGTCATCAGTTTATAGTATTTCATGAATACTGAGAATCAAGACTAGGAATCAGCGAAGCAATGGAATTCTGACTTGAGTATGATATCTCGAAGATAAAACTTCATACAGTAAAACAAAAGCAATTATATAGCAAATGTTTTTATAGCCAAACTGTTGAAACAATACTACAATGTCCTATGTATACTTCAGTGTCATTATACATTAATCAAATCCAATAAATTAAAGTCGAGAGCAGAAAGATCTGTATGTCAAGCCTCAAATAAAAGGAAAGTATGACTAAGCAGAACTTGGGAGTTCTTCAGAGAATTTCAGAAGCTGAACACATTTTCCCTTAATTTGCATCAACTGTGGATCTTGAAAGATGGGGAACTTTGAAGAGAGCAATCGGGAGGAAATTGTATATTCACTGGGCTCCTGTCTCCCACCGCACTCCATGAAGACAGAGTTGGAGTATTTCAGTTTTTAGTTTTATTTAGGCATATTCACAAAGTAAAGATAAACTTCTGTTTGGAAGCTGCAAAGGTAAAACTTTTAGCTGGTTCCTGACACAGAGAAAGTCCTCCATAAGGGTTATTGGTTGTCTTTATTATGAGAAAGATTGAGTCTTGGGTATCTATTCTTTTTATTCCAAGTTTATAAGTAACAGCATTAATGAATTGTGATTTCTAATAGAAACATATACATGTGCTCATATATCCCATAATAACATTCATCTCACTGACTCAGGTCGGTATCTATTATTTTCCTGGTCCCACCTGAAACAATAAACTGGAACTGTTCCTTAAGTGGCAAGCAGGATTCAAAATTAATTTCTGCCACTTTACTTTCGAGTGCCAAAACACCATGCACGCGATAGATTTCTCTGGGTTCAGCAAGGCATTACAAAATGGTTAACTGACTCACTCCCTTGGTGAAAAGAGATGAACAATCTGGTCTAGGTCTACTCAGGACACCTATTTAGGTATCTAGCTCTATGTGGAAGCTTGGTTTATATCCTCCATGTCACCTCTCCTAAGATTTTCATTCAGATAATGTGTGTAAAAGGTAGGACATTAATTCAACACTTCAATAAAGAAATAACCACCAAAATAATTTTAGTGCCATGCAGGATGAGAATCAGACAGATTAGTAGTATTTATATGGCAGTCAGGATTTCTATCATAATAAAGAATAAGTAGCATAATATGTTCTGCATTCACCACAATCACCGCTAGACATTTTAAAATATGTAAGTAGATGCAGGGAGCCTGCTTCTCCCTCTGCCTTTGTCTCTGCCTCACTCTCTCACTGTGTGTATCCTGAATAAATAAATAAAATCTTATAAAAAGTGAGGGGCACCAGGGTGGCTCAGAGGTTGAGTGTCGGTCTTTGGCTCATGTCATGATCCCAGGGTCCTGGGATTGAGTCCCGCATAGTTCCCTGCATGGGGCCTGGTTCTCCCTCTGCCTATGTCTCTGCCTCTCTGTGTCCTTCATGAATAAATAAATAAAATCTTTTAAAAAAAAATGTGGTGGAAGCAGCTTGAAGGAGAATGATGGGTGGAGACTTCTGACTTATGGAAACAAAGGCAAGCATGTATAAAAGAGGTAGTGAGCTTTCCTCTATAGGTACAAATATAGAATCACCATGATTACTTTTAACAAGTACCAGTTAGCAAAGAAAATTTGTTGATCAAGTCACTTTTTAACAACCTACATACAAAAAAGATTGAATTAACAACAGCAACAAAACTAGCTAAAGTTCTTAGAAGGAGTATAATAAAAATTCCTTAATAAGTAAGGCTTACTGGAAATAAATTTAAAATTTGGAAAGGAATTTAAGAAATAACTATCATTTGACATCATGATATATGTCCAGCTTTGTTCTTTACATTAACAAATATTTAATACTTAGGGTAAGCCTATGAGGAAGACACAGTTATTAATCCCACATGATGGGTTAGGAAATGGTGACACACTGGATTAAATTCCAGCTCTATTAATTACTCACCAAAGGACATACACGGAGGAAGCCCTTGGGATGTATTTCAGAGGAGGCAAAACTGGCTCCAGGGCCTCTGTTCTTCCTCAAACTCTAAGCCACACTGTTTATGTATCATTTCAACAACTTGGAGCTATGATTGCAATAGCAGCAGCATTCTCTAAATGGCTTTCCCTCCTTCATTAAGATGAATATGATTATTTTTCATCATTTATTTCTTACTTTCTTAAATAATATGTGAAAGGAAGCACTCCTTCTAAAATTGTAAGTGTCAGGGCGCCTGGGTGGCTGGGTGGTAGAGCTTCTGCCTTTGGCTCAGGTTGTGATCCTGGAGTCCCGGGATCCAATCCCGCATCAGGCTCCCCATGGAGAGCTTCTCCTTCTGCCTGTCTCTGCCTCTCTCTGTGTCTCTCATGAATAAATGAAAAAAAAAAAAAAAAAAGTCTTTAAGGAAAAAAAAGATAAAATGGCAAGTGACTTGTAAATATAAACACTCCTTGCTATAATTCTAAAATTTATATTGTTTTTAACATTTAAAAGCAAGTTCAATTTAATGACTGCCTATATAACACACCTTCTAATAGAAAATTAGAATTTCTTCTAATAGAAAATTGCCCACAAATTTTGTTTTCTACTAATATAATCTTGATTTTTTTTTTAAGATTTTATTTATTTATTCATGAGAGACACAGAGAGAGGCAGTGACATAGACAGAGAGAGAAGCAGGTTCCATGCAGGGAGCCTGATGTGGGACTCGATCCTGGAATTCCAGGATCACGCCCTAGGACTAAACTGCTGAGCCATCCAGGGATCCCATAATCTTGATTTTAATAGAGTTTTTGATCCGCAACAGCATGTGGAGGACTTCTAGATTGAGGTGTGAATGTAAACACAAAAGACACATTGCACTAGAAAGTGAGCAGTGGAAGACCTAGCTTGACCAAACCACACTGGGGCACAGGAGGCCATGAGCCAGGTACTTGCCTGGAAGATGAGCAAATAAATGGAACAGAGAGAAAGTGAAATCACACAAACTAAGTTTACATTTTGATAATTTCTTACAAAAACAGAATTTCTGACTAAAGGCATGGAAGAGTTTTGAAGACCCTAAAATATTTTGATGAAAATGGCAAAAAGGCAGTACAAATGAATCAGAATATTTTTTCTCCCTAAGCTTTCTTAAAAGATAATGCATGTCTGTCTCTTTGAGGGCAATGGGGGCATGGCCTCATAAAGGATGACAAAGTGAAATTATTTTCTTTGGTCATCTAGGCTGTCACTCGTATATAAAAGAAAATGTGACACTACATTTCTTTAATTTGAGATTACTCATTTCTTGCTTCAGCAAGGGCAGGGAACATCCTTATGTAGGCTATATAGTCCTTGTTAATGGTAGAAACCTTCTTTGTCATATAAATAGCCTGCAATCTCTAATTTGATCCATCTGGCTCTACATTATTTAGCAACATAATTTTCAGGGTTCAGAGTTAGAAGGTCTCTAACCACATCCCAGGACACCCAGTTCAGGCCAAGGTTAAGCACATCTCCATGGTTAAACATATCTGTCCTTAGTTTAAACCACCCTGCTCAGGCCCAAAGAAAACAAAGATAATTTTGGTAATTTCAGCTCCATGCCTGTACTTATTTATCCTTAAAGACCTGTTCTTTCCTTTTACAAAGTACGAGCATGACTAGAAATAATTCTACTTCCTTCATAAATGTAATTATGACCATTCATAAATGATCATTCATAAATATAATCATGATACATCAGCTTATCTCTGCATTCTATTCTGAGGAACAGAATAGAAATATGCAAAGGTAAAGAAAATTCACCTTTCCCTAAAGAAATGCACTATAGATATTTTGTATATGATTTCTGAAGCAATTTGAGATTTATTTGGAAAAATTCAAATAATATCAGCAAAAGAGATAAGATTCCAGAGTTAGGATTCTATAATGTCTCTAGGAATACATTTTTCAGACAACTCATATAAGCAGCATCCATTGAACACAGTAACATACTGATTTTATGATAAACATTACATGCTATAAATGGATTTTGATGGAGCAAGAATGAAGAAGTAGCATATGACTGATTGGTCCCAGGTATGAAAAAAAAAAATTAGTTAAAGACTAATTACTCTCCAAATTCTGAAATAGGAAAAATTTTATATAAATTTTAAAATATTTTTACTTTGAAAATTGTTTATGTATACATATTTTTCTGAAATTGTGTATATTTTTGATAAAATGCATTTTAAAATCCATTTCAGGACTAGCAGCTATTAAACTCTTAGCTTCAAATGTTAGCATCTGTAGTTGCCATGTTTCAAGGCCTACCAAGAAAAAAAAATGTATTATCACTACTTTGGCTCCTATTCATTGGTTACCAAAACTATGCTTCTTTTAGGAAAATGAGTACATTTCTTTTGGGTCCTTTTATTGAAACACAGACTTCTAAGTGCTTAAAAATACTTTTTTAAAAAGTTAAAAAAAAGTTACTTCAAAGAACTTTTCCTCAAATAGAGAAAACACAGGCATTCAAATACAAATGCATTTTGATTTGCAAAAATTTCACCGTATTTTAATCTTTTTAAAAAGGATGGAATAATCACTGTACATTTTGAACTAAGTATATAACTACTTTCATGACATAAAAGTGGTTATGTTAGCCAAAAATTGATTTTCCCTGATACTGTCATATCATTTTCACTCTGCTGTAGAATTTAGATTTTTAACATTAATGACTATGGCCTAGAGGTGCCCTTGCTCCTAAAATTCTCACATATTCAGGATGCTCAATATATATCAAACTGTGCTCATTATCTTTTCCCTAAACCCTGAACTCTCTGTTTCTCCTGGCTAATAACAGTACCTCTCAAACTCGCCATTAACTCAGTTTCCTTCCTTTTCTTGAGTTCCCCTCTCCTCATACCCATCATTCATCTTCCTTACAACTCCAAAATCTGACACCTAGGGCTGGTTCCATAACTGGCAAAGCCTGGTGCAATATGAAAATGTGGACTTCTTTTTAAAAAATACTATTAATTTCAATCTGCAAAAGCAGATTGTTAAATGCAGGAGTAGCTGAGCGCAGGGCTTTGTGAGACTGCTCACCCACTAGAACTTCCATCCCCTCTTACGTAAATTTTTTGATGCCTCAGGACTGTTTCCCTCCAATCTTGAAACTGTTTTCTCGGTATCCATTTTCTGTGTTCTACCCCACGCCATGGTTTAACCTCTACATCATGGTTTTCAACCTCAGTCCTATGGCACACGGGACTAGACAGTTCCTTCTGCAGGGAGCTGTCCTGTGCATTTAAAATTATTGAGCAGCATTGGTGGTCTCTACCCATTAGCTACAAGAAGCACCCTTTCCTATCATAAGCTGTGATCATCACAAATATCTCCAGATAATTCCATGTATCCTCTAATAGGCAAAAATTGTCCCCTGTTGAGAGCCACTGTTCTACGCCATCAGCATGCTCTTTACAAAATATGGAGATGCTACCCTTTTGCTTAACACGTCTGAAGACTATAGGATAAAGTCCAAGTCTACTCAAGGGCTGTCATCACTTGGCCTTGTGTATTTCTGCACCTCAGATTCAAGCTTAGCCCGTGTATCTCCCATTAGCTCTAGACTACATCCTTGCCAAATGGATATGAGTTTTACTCATATGATTTTTATTATTTGTGTAATTGTGCTTACTCTGACTCTAATTACACGGTCCTGCCATTCATCTCTCTTTTTACCCCACACTTCCACTTTCATTGCCTTTTAAGATTCAGCAAGAATATCCTCTTAATGAAGTTTTGCCTATCTTTATGCTATCCCCCAAAGAACTATTATTTTCTTCTGCCCCATATTGTGCCTTTAAGTCTGCTGTAGTGACTTGCTAAATCCAGTGTGATTAAGAGAGGTTTCAGTTTTTAGTCCTTCAAAGCACTTGCACAAATTGAAAGAATGAGTCCATATTCAGAAACATTCCATTGAGGCAATCCAACTTATTTTGGAGCATACATTCATATAGGGAAAGTTTCTAAATAAAATAGCTTCTCATGTCTATGTGACACTCATAAATTGTTATTATGCTTGATTTTTTACATGCCTAATTCAATATACTGGTCTATATATTCTTGTATGCTAGGGAACTTTCATTGTACATATTTATCTCTGTGCCATATAGCATATTATTTAATACGTAGTAGGCATTTACTTATTTGGGAAAGAAAGGGAGGGAGGAGGGGAGGGGAAGAGGGAGATGGTTAGGAAGAAGAGACACAAATAAGGAGGAAGGAAAACAGTATTGGGATGAAAAGTTCTAAGTTTCTTGATAATGTGTGGTAGATCTACATTTAGATGGTCTTTCCTTGAGTGTTGGCATATTTATACCAAGTTTTTCATCATTGTTGGTGTCATCATCACCACCACATTAATAAACACAATGGTGAGAACATATATTGAGGGCTCTCTAGGCACTTTATACACATTGTCTTTGAAAGACCCACATACTTTGTGGGTGCCTACTTTAGGAGATTTGAATGCCGCTGCTGTGATTAATCCACCCACCCTAACATTATCACACAGAGGTTTGTAATTTAGCTCATTCAGATATATGCATGTTTACTAATGTGTATTTTGTTCTTAAAAATAGGAAAAATTTTAAGAAATGCTGTAGCTTTGCTTTACTGTCCCCACATCCCACTGAATATAATTTTTAGTTTATATAGGAAACATGCTACAGAAATGATTCACCCGCTTTGCGTAACTGGGAGCGTAACTTTTGGTAGCACATAGATACATTTCACATGATGGTGGACAAGCTCTAATTCGGGAGCAAGACCAAATTCACTGACTTGTGTTCAAGACATGTCCTTCACTGATGGGTTGACAGAAGATTCCAAATCACTGTTCCTCATGATTACACTTTGATTATGAATTTAAATCACTTGAAGTCCATCTGTTCATCAAAGAGTAATTTACTGTCAAATGCAATAAGTGACAGGATATTCCTTTTCTTTACATCTGACCTTGTTCTTGGCACAGAGGAAGCTGGTCCAAATATGACAAATTTTCCCCTGACAGCTGGACGATTGTTCACTGTGGCCAAATGAGAAATCTGTTGCAGGGAATAGACAGGCTGGATGCACCAAATATTTTACCATTTTAAAATGTTCTTTTGAATGCATATATTATTTCTCAAATTTGCCTTTGCTTTATTTAATAATTTTCTACCCTTATGCTCTGTTAGTCCTATGAAATACATACATCTTCTCTCTGACTATTTTTGATATATAACCTGTGTCACAAGCTTCTTATATTATTTAAAAACTGAAACTCCACTTTGTTTCTCCCTTTTTGCTCTCTAGTCTAAAATGTCTAGTGAACTCTAGCTTTTTTTAAGAAAAGAGAAAACAGAGTGTAGAAATAGGAAGGAAATATATCTATCCTACTTGACTGTGATTTCCTTTAAATTGAAGACCATGTTTAAAATATATATTTATGTGTCTACCAAATAGCACAGCAACTGACAGAATTTCAACATAAAACTCCTTCAAATGATTTTCAGAAATTTTAAGATAAGTAGTATAATATAATCATTTATTATGAAAAGGCATTTGAATATAAACAATCTTAATTTGGTTTATCATATAATCTCCATCTGATTATAATAATCATAATACAATATCACAGTAAAATCCTTGCGTTTCAATTACATTTATACAATACCAATTAGCAATAACTTTTTTCACATTTAGAGGGTGTTATTGGTATCATATTTTTATTACAATATCCTTAAAAGTTAATATGCTACCTGTTAATTTTATCCTTTCACTAAAGTCAATGCATTTTAAAAAGCAATACGTGGAATACACAAGGCAATATATATATTCCCCAAAGTGTAAAACCAAAAAAATTAGCCCCTTTTTTCTTCCCTCCCTCTTGCCCTCTTTCCCTCATTCCCTTCCCTTCTCCTTTCCTTTTTCATTTTCTGCAAGGAAAACTGAAGTGGCCAATAGGTGCAGGCACTTTGTTATATGTCAGAGGAATAAAAAGATGATCATAAGGTTTTAAGATGACATGTCCTAGAGGATAGTGAAGGAATTTGAGTTTTTATATAGTGCTCAGGAAGCTTATAAACTAAAGAACAACTAAATGCATAATTATGTTTCCCACAAAAAATATAGTAGTTATTCCAATAAGGAAATGATCAATGTTACCTGGAATGATGGGAAATTGCTATAATGGGAGGGACTAGTTGAGCTAGGTCTCGAAGACTAGCTAGTATTTGGGGGAAATGGGACAGGAAGATGGAAAGCCTTAACTGAGGAAGGATAGGGATATTGGAAGATATGTGGAAGCGTATTTTAATAAGATATAAAATATCTTTTTAATAAAAAAGGCATCAGAGCTAGGAACATAGACCTCAGAGACTCTGGATTCTAGATAGAAACTTCTAAAGATGAAATAAGGAATTCTAGATCCAAGAATGGCAAAAGTGAATGTTGTATTTTCCTGTAGGAGGTATAAGATGTATTGCAAGGAGGTACTAGAGCTTGGAGAACCAGCTGGGAGGCTTTGAAATACGAGTGAAACTTAGAGACATGGCAGCAAAGGAAGAAACAATTGGTTTCAGGAACAGACTAGTAAGATTTTCTCCTTGCACTTGACTGCAGAAGTCAGCATTTTCTTCTTTTTTTCTGAAAATCAATCAAAAACATCAAAGAGAATAAAAACCATGTCCTGTAAATTTTATATTTGGTGAAAGCAAGTAAAATATGTTTCCTCTAGACTCAAATATACAGGAAAGATACTAAGACAAAAGTACAGAAAATTGGAAAATTAATGACAAGATTTGTTGGGAGGAGAGAAATTTATTAATTGACTTAAATAAGTATTGTGCTTCTCCTGTGGGTCAGGCTCTGCTTTAGGCTTGAGGGGGGGGGGGAAGTAATTATTAAAACAGGCAAAAGTTCCTGCCCTCATAGAGTGTAAGGTAGACTTAGGAGAGACCAACAGTAACAAAATAAGTAAAATATACAGTGTGTCCCTCTCTGATTTTGTCTTGTTTTATTTTTTTCTCTCTTCAGAGAAGGAGACAATCCATAAAAGAGTCTTAATCGCAGGAAATAAGCTGAGGGTTGCTGGAGAGGAGGGCATGTGTGGGGATGGGGTAACTGGGTGATGGGATTAAGGAGGGCATGTGATGTCAGGAGCACTGGGTGCTATAGAAGACTGATGAGTCACTGACCTCCATCTCTGAAACTGATAATACATTATATGTTTACTGATTGAATTTAAATTAAAAAAAAGAAATCAGTGTTGGGACACCTGAGTAGCTCAGTGGTTGAGCGTCTGCCTTCGGCTCAGGGAGTGATCCCAGAATCCGGGATTGAGTACCACATTGGGCTCCTTGCAGGGAGCCTGTTTCTCCCTCTGCCTGTGTCTCTGCCCCGCTCTATCTGTGTCTCTCATGAATAAATAAATAAAAAATCTTTTAAAAAAAATCAATGTAAAAAAATCAGCTGGCAAAGTCTGATAAAAACAAAACAAAACAACAACAACGACAAATATATTAGTGTGATGACAGGCATATAAAGAAAAGTGAAGCCAGAAAAGGGGATAGTGTGGATAATGGGGGAGTTTAATTGTAAATAGACTAATTTAACGAAGGTGCCATGGACTAAACATTTGTGACCTGCCAAAATTCATGTGTTGAAACCTACACCTCTACTGTGACAGTACTTGGGGATTGAGGCTTTGGGATGTAATTAGAGCTTGAAGGTAGAGGCCCTCTTGATGGAATTAATGACCATGCTCCATCTCTTTCTTGACCACCGAGTGAGGAGATAACCATCTGTTACACTAGGAAGAGAGTTCTGAGACCCAGCTCTGCTGGTGCCTTGATCTTGGACTTCATAGGCTCCAGAACTGTGAGAAATAAATGTATGCTGTTTAATTCACACAGTGAATGCAAATTTCTTATGGCAGCCCAGACAGCCTCAGAGAGAAGGCCACACTGGGTAAGTGATATTTGAGCACAGACCTGAGAGGGGTGGGAGAGGTAGAGGAAAGCCAGTGGAAAGGTTTGGTGGCCAGGGATGTCTGGGGCAGCTGGATGTGTGGCCGGACCTGACAGCTATCAGGGAATGCAGTGAGAGCAATACCAGTATGCCAGGTTGTATTGAGCCTTGCAAATTAGAGTCAACACTGGCCATTTCATTAGAGTGATATAGGAAGTCATTGGAGGGTTTTGAGCCAAAAGGTGGATGTGATATGACTTACATTTTCACAGGATCATTTTGTCCACCTTCCTCATTGAGAATAGATACCGTGTGTGTAATGGAGGAAGAGGCACTGATTACAAGGCTTTGTGATGCACCAGGTGGGAGATGATGGTGAAGGGGGCCAGGATGATGTCAGTAAGGTTGGTGAAAAGTGGTCAGAATCAGATCCTTGATGAAGCTAAGAGATTTGTTTGTTTGTTTGTTTATTTATTTATTTATTTATGATAGTCACAGAGAGAGAGAGAGAGAGAGAGAGAGAGGCAGAGACATAGGCAGAGGGAGAAGCAGGCTCCATGCACAGGGAGCCCGACGTCGGACTCCATCCCGGAGTCCAGGATCTCCAGGATCACGCCCTGGGCCAAAGGCAGGCGCTAAACCGCTGAGCCACCCAGGGATCCCAAAGCTAAGAGATTTGTTGATCGATGAGACATGGAGTGTGGAAGAAGAGTCCAAGTGACCCCCAGGTCTTTTGCCTGAGTAATTGGAAGGATGGAGTTGAAATTGACTTAGTCTGGACAAACTGCAGATGCAGTTTTTGGAGAAAAGAGCAGTAATCAATCAATCATTTGGTTTTGGAAATGCTAAATTTAAGATGCCTATTGAACATTCCTATAGAGATGTATAGTAGACTGTTGGATCCAGGAGTCTGGAGTTCCAGGGAGAGATCTGAACTGGATAAATAATTCTGAGAGTTGTCCCAACGTAGATGGTAATTTAAAACACAAGACTGGGTGAGACCCCCATAAGAACGTGTGTGTGTTTGCATGGTTTTTATTTTATTTTATTTAAGTAAAGGCATCTTTCAGAAAGCATGGAGAAGATGAAGCTCACACTATGCAGCACGTCTCTTTTTCTAATTTATGGTACTAGAGCCCTGTTCCAGGGCCATCCAGAACTGATTTGGGTTCAGAGAATAAAGGCTCAGGGAATAAAGGCTCAGGCTTTACTGAGAATTTCAAATGAGCCAGATTTGCATGAGGAAAATATCAAAATTATCCCAGTATTTGGATCACCCTTTGTTAAGGTTTATAAGACAAATATGACTATAATGAGAACACAAGATTTTTAATAGAAGATGTTAACTTATTTTTCTTTGAACCACATCCGATGCAGTTGCCTGTAGTACACTCGATGACAATCAACTGCCTCAGTTGCTCCTTACACACATGAAGTTGATGACCTGCCTGATCTGTTAGGGCCCACCTCTCTTCTTGGAGAAGGCACTTAACCCCCTCCACCTTCATTTCTTTCAGACCAAAGGGAAGGGTTGGCACATCTCTCATTTGTAAGACTCTCTTACTCTTACCTCCTCACTCATGAGCATCTGCTTTAACTGTACCTTGAGTGGAATTTGATTGCTTTCGGACAAAGCTATCGTGATCTTTAAACAATATTTATATGTTAAATAATCTTAGTTTGGAAGATTTTTTTTAATTTTAAAAGAGCTCAATTACCAGATATTATGATATTCATCCTTTTAACATAAATACACAAAATAATATGTATAACCTTTATCTACATTCTCCTAATTTATATTTAATATCTTTACAGATGATTTTCCATGAATATTTGCTACTTTTAAGATAAAGCTTTTTAATCTATGTAATGCCACATTTTTATTCCTAAATTCCAGTACTATAAGATATAGTCTCAAAATAAAATTTCAAATTATTTTGCAATTCAGCTTATTAGATTTAGAATTTTCTTAGGTAGAAGAGATGTCTGCTTTTTGCATGCTCAGTTGTCATTTAGTTTCTTTTCTATTATTTTTCTTAGATTTTAAATTCAAAGGAGGAATGGGAATAGTTAGTATATGCTAAGCAGAGCTGACTCCTGCCCAGGTATCATTCTATTAACACTTGCAGAGTGAGAGAAATCTTGGTGTTACCAGTGTTCTAAGGAGGCAAATGAGACTCAAGAAGGTTGAACTTGCTCAAAGTTGTATAATTTATCACTTGGATCTGACTAGAGAGACCAGGATATTTGCATTACCCCTCATACAGCGACCACATCTTATTTCAAATCCTTACATATCTTACTTCAAATCCTGAGTTTTACACATTGCTAATGGGCTACTTCATCCATGTGAACCAATCATATCAAATAATACCTTCTAGAATTTTATTAATGAGTCCATCCTTTATGTCTGCCATGAAAATTTCCATATTTTTACGCCAAATGATTGTAGATAGATTTTGCAGAAACACGTTTATAGAGTCAGTAATAAATTTATGGATAAATAAATCACAAAATCTATAAATTTTTAGTAAGAATCTGCCTTCTTAGGTGCTACTTTATCCATCAATCCAAAAGAAAGAGAAGTTTAATACATGGAAATTGACTGCATTTATTTCCCATCAATTTCACCATGATTAACATAGTTTAGTGATGGATTTGTAGTCAAGAACACCTTAATACATTACAACCTCATTGAGTTTCTTTGGAGAAATATGCACTTGAATATAATATGGCCAACTGTCAGTCACATTGCTTATGCATGGGATAACCCCAAGTAATGCTATTTACTTAGACTGTGAAATTAGCAGCACTTCTGGAGTTATGAAGTACACAAACTCCACTACTCTATACCATTACTAGCATGGTATAAAAGTTGTTCCCTTTAAAACTATGGAGAAGTTTGAAGTCACGTATCACATAATAGATTGAATATGTCATTCATAATAGTACAGAAATTGTTGAAAATCATATTAAATCATCAATTAAATCAATTAACTGCATAGTATATTATGCCAGAATTAGAGTTGCACCGAATATATATTTGTTTGTTAATGCCCTATCTTTTACTTAAAATTATTTGAGGAAGATTTTAATTATATGGATATATATATATTTACATATAAGTTTATGTATCTAAACATAATTTTTGTATATGTAAACATTATAAATATTTAGATATTCTGTGTTAAAATAATATAATGGTAGAAACAAATATACTAATAATAATGACTAGTAAAGTGACAGGTAGTATATTCATTCTTGGATTTCCCTGCAACCAACATGAGGGAAGCCAGCATTTGCAGTCTTTCTACTTTTTGGAGGAAAATACTGTCAGATTTTTCTATTTTTTTAAAAATTTTTATTTATTTATGATAGTCACAGAGAGAGAGAGAGAGAGAGAGAGGCAGAGACACAGGCGGAGGAAGAAGCAGGCTCCATGCACCGGGAGCCCGATGTGGGATTCGATCCCGGGTCTCCAGGATCGCGCCCTGGGCCAAAGGCACGCGCCGAACCGCTGCGCCACCCAGGGATCCCCTGTCAGATTTTCAAAGGGCAAATGCAATTCACTTAAATTTCTCCCATGAGACTTTGAGACATGGAACAATGTATAAATGCATATGTTATTGAATAATTACAATTTTATGACAAATACGAGAGAATTTCTAATGAAATTACTTGTTCTAACATTCAAGCAATTCTATTGGAATATTGATTCTGAATAATAAAATAATCTCACATATGGGTGGGACGTAGACTATTTAGAAAAAGAGATAAAGTTTTATAGCAATTTGATGGTATGTTTTGTCTTAACTAGAAAGCGTCTAGTCTGTTATACTCAGGGAGAGACATTCTATATACTTTACAAATTAGATAAGCTCATATAGAGTCAACACTTTGCTTTAAAATTCGAAAATCCGTCCATATTTTTTTTTCTTTTTGTTCTGTTTTTGCTTTTGTTTTTTCTAAGGTGGATGGGTGGATGGCCACGTCATTTCCACATGCCTTGAATCACTGAGGCTCCTTCAGACAAAAACCTGTTGTTTTATTTCTTCCAAGAGTCATTTTGATTTTATTTCAGCATTTGCACAAGAGCTGAATAAAATCCCAGAGTTCCAAACCTATATCAAAGGGGATTTTATTGCAAGAGTTTAGCTCACTGATGATCCTTAAAAAAACATTTCATCTTAAATTGATCTCCCTGTGTGGCCACTAGGATAATTTCAGTGGTGAAATAGCCTTGCATATCTGGACAAATTGACTCAGAATATGCTTTAGAAAACTGATTTTAATGATACTAAAAATGAGCATTAGATTGATTACAGAACTACAAGTCACTCTTAGTTTTTATGTATAGAATCCCCCCAACAAGCAAGCTGTAAGGATGCATCTCCCTGATTACTTGTAAAGGAAAATGAGCAGTGAGTTTATCTCTAACTAGTCTCAGACCATTATGGTGTAATTTAAAAAATATAGGATTAAAATCCTGATTTACAATATATCACTTGAGATTTTGACTTTATCTGTCAGTATACTATTTATGGTATATATAATTCTTATGGTGCCATTAAAATGTGTAATTTATGGAAACAGTAGTAGGGTTTTTGATGATAGCTGATTTCTCTTCTAATCAAAAGCCAATGATGGAGTGATTAAAAAATGATAAAGTTTTATGTTCCTGCAACTTGGTCAACCTATCTATGAGGCTTTAAACAGTGGCCAAGAGTAGAATGGTGATATCTGGAAATTCTGCAGTTCCTGGTATAAGATATTGGTAAAAGCTTAAAAAAAAAAATTCAGGTGGCATAACACCTTGAGTAAATTCCAAGTTTTCAGCAATTTTTGTTCCTTCTGAAAATGAGGCAGGTTGCACTTTGATTCAATTGAGAGAGGGTACTGAATATAAGGTGTTAATTAAAGGTTTGGTACCCACCATGCTAAACAGGCTTCAAACTGTTCTGGCTGTCCTTTCTAGTAAAAGCTATATAGGAAAGAGGCCTTCATTTCTCAACAGTAGGACAGCATTTCCAGTTTTCATCTGTCAATAATACTTTGTGATGTGATATGTGAGCAAGCCTTTCTTAAGTGGCTTTTGAAGAAACTCTTAGAAGTTGTTTGAACATTATAAGACTGCATTGAAAGCTAATAAAGACCCTGAATCATTTCACCTCTATCTGTTGAGCTTTTCAGAAATTACTGGTGTTGTTTGAAGACAAAGCAAGGGAAGGAATCATGGACAGAAATTCATATCCATCTTAAGAATGAAAGTAAGCACAGAATGATTACCAAATAATCACATTGGAGATAATCTCTCTTGTGCTTGCAGATAAGTCTGGCTAGATTTTCCCTTTAGTTGCATATGCTTATTCCTGAGTACAAGATTGCAGAGATAAGACTATCCCAATAGATGGTGAGGGTTTTTTAGGTACCAGTCAGTGTTTTGCACACATTTTGTGCATTCTTTTATTCTTATACATAAACTCACAAAATATATGGTATAGATTCTATTATTTAGTCTCCATTTCACAGGTAAGGAAACAATACCAGAGATGTAACATAACTCACTTAACATCCCCAAACTGTAAAAGTATGTAGAAGTATGGGACCTTGACTCCATTGCCCTATTTTCAACTGCTGGGTTATACTGCTACTCAGTTTTGCCTATAAGTGGACTTAGTTTTGAGAACACCAAAGAAAATATTGGACATTAAATCTTCCCTCCCAAAGCAATACCGTTTGTTCAATGATGAAAGATAGTGCAGTTTAAACAGCTGTCAGGGGCAGAGGCTTTAAATAGACTTGATGTGCTTTGGAGCGATGCACACGTACGTATGTTAGGATATGAAGCATCAATACAAATCAAAAGAAATAAGCTGCTGGGCCATAGAGCTCAGTGTTTACTCCTCTGTCACAAGTTAGAATTAATGTTTCCAGGTTAACTCTCCCATTTTTTTCTCTAAATATCCTTAAAATGAAAAGAGTCTGTTTATAAAACGATAGCAATATCATAAAATCCAACTCTTAAAGGCAAAAATAGTGCACTAGCCAGGAGAGGGGCCACTAATTCATTGGCTGATTCAATTATGGATTCAAGGATTCATTCACACAAGATTCCAGGTCCCGCAAAATGGAGAACACAAAACTATTGTTTGCCTTCAAGGGAAACAAACACACAAACCACAAATTACAACTTCATAGGAGGAAAATTTAGGGAAAGATATATGGAAAGTGAGCTGGGGATATAGAAAAGGTCTGTCTCAGTCTAGAGACTTGAGACTGTCTCAATTCCTTGATTGGAATGCAGGTCTTAGAAAGCCTGGGGAGAAGCAGCCACTGGCTTTTTTCAATGTCTGCTAATCTGCATTGGGTAAGCAAAACTGTCTGTCCTGAAACAAAGCAAATAGACACGACCTGGGGATTTCCTAGATTCTGAGAGGAGACAGAGATATAAATAAACTGGAAGTTGTGGTACAGCATTATTTGGGGAGTATGCATAGAAATTATGTTTATTTACATAAGTAGAATCGTCCAGACTTTTACAAGAGTGCTTAAACTTCTTATCTCATGTTTTTGCATGCATAGAATTAATGATATGCATGTCCATAGGCACAAACTGTCTGTCATTTGATGGAAAGACATGGAAAAATTGGCTGGACACCTTCACTTTGTTGCATCTTTGCAAACATATTCCAGCTGCTCAGAACTCCTCACGGTCCCATGCCCTCCCTATCTAGAAAAGCCACCTTTCCCTTTCACCTTGCTGTTCCTCCATTGTTTATTTCAGGCATCACTTTCTCCAGAGAGACTTTCTCATGACCTCACTGTGTGGTTTAGGAATGTGCCCAGAGCATCCTGTCTCTATTACACAAATTAACATTCCTCCTTGAAACTGTCCAGTTAACTATTCCATGAGTCTTACTCAGTTTTGATGTTCCAGTACCTGATATAGGACAAGATGTACAGGACTTCACAACAGATATTTGTAGCCTAAAGGAATAAATAGCTATTGCTAATATGTTACAGGAATGGAATTCTTATATTATTTTTAGACATTCAAATCAGTTATCATAAGTTTCCTTCTTCTCTAAGCTTTTTTTTAAAGATTTTATTTATTTATTCATGAGAGATACAGAGAGAGAGGCAGAGACAGGCAGAGAGAGAAGCAGAGAGAGAGAAGAAGGCTCCATGCAGGGAGCCTGACATGGGACTCAATCCCAGGTCTCCAGGATCACACCCTGGGCCGAAGGCAGGAGCCAAACCACTAAGCCACCCAGGCATCCCTTTCTTCTCTAAACTTTTATACTATCTTTTTTTTTTTCTGAATCTAAACTTTATTTATTAGCTTTGTGATATAGAGGGGGCTACTTAAAAGGGGTTTCATTTATCTATTGCTGAGACCCCAGGAATTAATGCCTTAAAACAACAACAACATATAACATCACACAATTTTATGGATGGACCAAGTGACTCTTTTGCCCTTTTCCCGCTATTGTCTGGGGTTGTGTGGCAGCCTTCAATGGGGACTTTTCCTGGAACCTCTCTGTCCAGATAACTCATTTCATAAAGCCTCCCCTTTGGGTCTTTCTGTCCTGGACACCTGGACATTTTATACTATCTTTAATGTCATGACTACCGCATTACCTGATCACAGGACATGAGAGTTGAAAGGAGATTTCAAGATTGAGTAATTCAAACATTTATTTTACAGATGAGAAAGCAAAGAGCAAGGAAGGTGAAATCATTTATCCAAGTCCTTTCAGATAGCTAACATTATGACTAAGACTGGAATCTTTATCTCCTAATTACTTTTATGGGGCTCTTTCTACTTCTTCCACATTATATAATTTTGACTTAGAGAATAGAATTTTAAGTCATTTCAGAGCTTAAATCCTGTCCATACAATCATGCTTTTGGTGCAGCACTATAATAAATGGTAAACACCAAGTAAATATTTATTGAATTACATTGCTCCTAAGTTCCATGTTTAAGACCCATTTCCTGCATCTCTTGAAAAGCCTTGAATTTATAATCAGTAGTAAAAGGGAAGGGAATTTCTTGTAGGAGGTAAGTGTATAATACTAAAAGTAATAATTCCCAAATTCAAATTTAGTCATTGTCTCCTTATAATCATGTCACACAAGAACAGTAATGTAGATGCTTTGACTCACAACTCCTACTTAACTATCAAAATTCTATTTCTTGTGTATCATGACAAAGTGTCTTAAGAATATTCAAACAATCTGTAGTACATATTTGAGAACTCTCAGAAATGAGTTGAGGTACTAAGTAGAACAAAGGCTGACATTACAGAACTGGAAGAGCTTTGAGCTCATAATCATTTTTAAATGGTCATTTCCCCGAGTTTGAATTAAATCATTCAGCCCATTCATTTTTTTTTCTCAACCATGGGGCTTGTTTAAGGATTAATTTTAATTAGAGGGAATAGAGGTAAATATATATAAAATTGTTCTATAAACACAAGCCTATTGTACTATAGAGTCAATATTAATATGTATACTTTCTTTTCTGGCTGTAGTAAATAAATTTGTATTTCATAGCAGATAACATGGGATTCAAACGCATGTTCTATGAAAGAGCTGACTTTCAACTGTATTTTCTATCCATTTTCTTCTTTTACCTGAACGTGATTGACTATAGCCCTAAAACATGTGGAAGAGGGAGAGAGAAAATTCTGAGAAGAGAGTGAGTGAGATGGGAGGATAATGCGTTTGACCTCTCACTGACCTCTCTGTTCAGCACCTTCCTCCCTCACCACTGCTGAGCATTAGCTTTCTCATTCCAATCATTCTTACACCACATTAATAAAAGAAAAAATCATTTTAGTTATTGCAGGTCTAAAAGCCAATCTGATTATGCAGCTTCAGCATTCACAGCAACACAGGACATCCTATTGACATGTGTGCATAAATACCAGAGTTCTTATGTGTTTAAGGGGCTTAAAAGGATGTTGGTTCTTTTACAGTATCCTCTAGATACTGTAATTTTGACCAAGAACATCTATTTTTATCAACTACATAGATCTACCAATCATGTGGGAGAACAGGTGAGTTCCTTTGATGAGAGATTAAAATGAAGGGAGACAGGTTGACAAACAGTCTTCTTTCCTGATTTTGCCTCTGAATGGGTAAGGAAGTGAGGCTTTTTGCATGATGAAAAGCTAAGGAGCCCTCCTCCTGCAGCTGGGCTGACATGCTGCTTTTGGTTTTGGCTAAACCTTGTTGCTACTAATGGGTAGACTTTGCTCTGAGACAGAGTGTGGAAAGGGATATGGAAATGAGATCCAGAGGTAAGTTAAAAAGGGAGAGTCAGAAACATGTACTTTGTAAACTAAACTTATTAGTTTGTCTGCATTCTCTTATTTGTTTTTATTTTATATTCTTTGATGGTATTTTTGAACACATTTTTGAATCCACCAGACTCTGAGCTTTACTTATAAGAACTAGTGAAGATCTTTGGGTCCAATCTGGAGATGAAATTTAAGGTGGAACATGCACCTGTGAGGAAAAGCATGTAGGTGGAAGTGGTCATCACTTGCTGAACATCAGAATATGAAGGAGTGCTCCAGGGGAACACTTTGAGGTCATTCGGTTACTCAACTCTCCCTATTTATATATATATATATATATATATATATATATATATATATATATATATATACCATTCAGAGCTGGAACCTGGGACACCTTTGATTATATTGACAATAAAGGATGAACACTGTATTCAAACAGAGCAGGAAAAACTAGTTAATTGATTGCAGATTTTATATATATGTATATATGTGTGTGTCTATATATATAATGCTGACTAATTGGGGAAATTTCAAGGACTTGCAGGTGCTAATGAGTTCTTTTGCTAAGATGTTAAAACAATTTTACAAGTATTTGATTATCTAAAAAAATGACTTCAGTGAAGATTTGTGAGAATATCTATGTGTTAGATCACAGCAAAGCAGCTCAGGTATTTATAGGCTTGATCCATAATGAGACTCTGAATGTAGAGCTGGAGGATGAACCATGTGCTCACCTGTTCCAACCTCTCCGCAATAGGAGGTTCTGTTACTATAAAAAAAAAAAAAAAATGAAAAAGGAAAAAAATTTTGGCAACCTCTCTGTTCAAGAGTTTTTCTTTTCCAACTTAGAGTCCAGATAATGACACTCTTAGCTGGTGGTTCACATGAATGAAACCATGGCAATGTTTTGAAAATGAAAAGGAACATAGAGTCCATACAGGAATGGAAGAATATTTTAGGGTACATATCTGGACAGATCAGGATTTAAATTCTAGGCCCATCACTTCACCATGTGATCTTGGTGATCTTGGGAAAATTATTCTCTCTTTATTTCACCTTTCATCTTTAAGATGAGTATAATCATATCAATTTCACTTTCCTCTCACTCCCCTTCTCCTCCTTTTGCAAGAATATTTATTGAAAGTCTGTTCCATTTCAAAGCATTTTGCCAGCAGCTTAAAGATAGAAGTCTTGGCTTGGAGATTTCAGGCTCATGGTATTTTTGTGAAGAATAACTGAGATAGTGTATGTCATCTGGTGCATTTGAAGATTCTCGATCATTATATGGGCCCTGCCTTCTTGCCGGTTGCCCAATCATGCAACTTGTTCAGAAGCTGAGGAGAGTAGAGTCATGCATTAATACTGTCAACACACAAAAGGTTTAACACACACACTTAATTCATTGACTTCTCATGATTTTACTTTGTTGCCATTTTGTAGATGAATACAAAGGGGACAAATGAACAACATCAACTCCTTCGGCTGTGGTATGACAGATCTTATAAGTGGCAGCATTTCAGACATTATTGAGACAGTATTAATTTAACTTATACCACAGGGTTATGTGTGAGGAGTCTCCAATTTTGTTAATGGGATACTTAATTGACAATCCAATCATGACTCGGAAGGGTGTGAAATTAAAATCTTAAGAAGCATATAAAATAATAGGGCAATTCAGAAGTTTTGTGTGAATAAAGCAATGCAATTGGAAAGCATCTTATTTATGGTTGGCTTTTCATTGCTAGACAATTCCACTCAGTATCTGTCTTAGTTCATTCAGGCTGCTATAAAATATAGCATAAACTGGGTGGTTTATATGCAATAGAAGTGTGTTTATCACCGTTCTGAAGACTGGAAAGTCCAAGATCCAGGGCACTGGTATATTTGGTGTTTGGTGAGAGCCTGATTCCTAGGCAATTGCCTTTCACTCTGACCAGATGTGGTAGAAGGGCTAGGTTGCTCTGTGGGATCTCTTTTATAAAATGATTAATTCCATTCCTGAGGACTGGACCCTCATGACTTAATCACCTCCCCAAAACCCCACCTCCTGACACCATCATTTTGGAGTTAAGATTTCAACATATGAATTTTATGGGGACACAAATATTTAGACCATGGTACTGAGTAGAAAAACTGATATAAAACCTTAACGATCATTTGCCTAATTAAGAAAAAAACTGTCAAAAATAGATATCCACGATGTTTCTTAAAAGTACAATATAGAAGAAAGCAGTACATCAAGACTCTCAGGATTGTGGTCTGGAAAGCACATATGACATGATTTCTCCCATTGTCTAGATCTTTCGGACATCTACGATGTTTAAGATATATTTCAAAGTTTCTATTTTCAGTTGTTGCTAGTGTCACAATACCACTCAAATATAGAGATAATGCTGCTGATCAATGACTGTAAGTGAGATATAGACTTTGAATTTTGTGTTTTAGGCTGAAATGTGTTTTTTACATTCTTTTATTCCATTTCTCCCCAGGTCGAGCTTTGTAATCTATGTCTTGTATTTGGTAGGAGGCTAGGTAACTAAGAACATATCCCATGGGCCTCAAAACAGAATCAAACCTGTGTCTCTGCACCAATGGCCTGGTTCTCTGGCTGAAAGATCTTTTCAAAACAAATGACTTTCAATATTATTACATGTTTTCTTGACAAATTAGAATTTTTTTCAAATAGGGAGTGGCTGACATTTTAAACTACAAATAATATTTTATTATACTTTCAAATTTCAAACAAATTAGGTAAATGGAAGTGAATATTTAAGTTTTACAATAGAGCAAGGGAAAATAGTTATGTAAATTATATACTTACTGATGGGATAGAAATCTGCATATTGGAATTTCTAATCCCCTTCTGTTTTTTATAGTATCACCATAATGCAAAAAATTACTGCTCTATTGCATTAAAAGCACATACTTATTAGTGAAATGGCCAGGAAAAAATATTCACTCACTCGGGGAAGTATTACCATGAGATGTTTTGCCTAAGTGTGTATATCACTTGAACTTCCTTTGAACTCTATGCACTTCTTGCTATTTATGACAAAGAAAGTCATTGCTCACAAAGTATTGGCTTGCCTTTGAAACAATACCAGATCATTGACAAAAGGCAGAGCTGAGATTAGATGCCGAAGGTTATTGTCTTGCTATAGTCCCAGAGCTATGTGAAATGTCAGCTAATTGAAAATGGTAATTATCCTACATAACAACATAAACTGTTTCATTCTAGGATATGTGTTGCTTTTAAATTAATAGCCATTGATCTTCTGGTTTTTCGCAATTCTTCTCTGTCCTTTTGTCAAATTATCTAGCCATCAGTCCTTGGGACAAAACCCATTTCACCATTTTTATTGACCAGGGTTTAATGAGTGACCTGGCCTTCCTGTTTGGATAGACTGTAATAGGTCCATCCATCTGAGGGTCTGTCAGCAAGAGCTGTGTAACCTTTACAGTATGTTTGGTTTCTTAGTGGAAAAGTTTTAAAATAAAAACTTCAAATAATTATGTTACTGTGGCTATTTGCATTTTTTTCAGATACTGGTTGGGAGGAGCCATATTAATCATGGTAGTAATAGATGTTTAAATTATGATCTACTGAAAAAGACTGTCCCTTGAGAGATGAATAATATATATTCAAAATGCTCAGCTTGCATCTAATGGGCAGTACTTCAAACCAAATGGCTTTGAGGGAAATTTGTATAGTATAATTTTTCAGGAACAGAATTAAAATTCCCAGCTATGAGGGGGGAAAATAACTGTCAAGTAGAAATTAGAAATACATATTCTCCATAGCTATAAAATGAACTAAAAGTGCACTTTGATCCCATAAAATTGAGTTACTTTAGAAAATATTTCAGAGTAACCTAATCTCTAGTCAAGGTTTTCTATTGTAATGGTAGACATCCCAAAGACACTTGGGGTTGATCTGTTTTAACAGAGTGAAGAAGACGTGAAGAGTGTGGGAATGTATTCAAATATATTCAGGCAAAATTCTCTGTTGTTGAGCTTAGAAGCCTAATATACAGTGATTATGGGAATGCTTTATTATACCCTTAGTTCAAGCCTTGCCACAGAATCATAAAACTAATCTTATTTTTGAGTGTGAAAGAAACCAATGCAATGTCTTTCTAGTCATATTGGAAGTAGGAAATCGTGCTTCCTACAACGTTACTTTCAAGCTGTTAACTATGATTATGAAGTATATCCACAAACCATGGAGATGAAGAACACAAAAATTTATTGCCAAAAATAAGCAGTTAAAGGTAAAATTTATCTGACATATAGAATAATGAACAAATTCCTTTTGTGATCCACAGTATTTGGGCACAAAGATGAAAATACTCATTTTGGGCACAAAGATGAAAATTCTCATTTTGAGAAATCATGGGACGTCTAGGTGGGTTGGCAGTTGGGCATCTGCCTTTGGCTCTAGGTGTGGTCCCAGGGTCCTGGGATCAAGTCCTACATCGGGCTTCCTGCATGGAGCCTGCTTCTCCCTCTGCCTATGTCTCTGCCTCTCTCTTTCTGTGTCTCTCATGAATAAATAAATAAAATCTTTAAAAACATCATTTTGGGAAATGATGTTTTATTTCTTAGAGAAAGTGGAAGGAAAATGTTCAGAACTAAAGGGTAAGGGTAACTTGGTTGTGTCCCTTGTTCAAAGCAATTCTGATGACAACTCTCCTTGACTGCTCTAGTCAGGCTTCTCTAAGAGCTCTAGGCCTCTACCTTGGCATCTGCCCTTGTTGGGCCTAAGACACCCACTTGTAGCAAGAACTCAGTGTGCCAAGGCTACCCTCAATATCCTATCACCCTTGGTGTGTGGAGTACATTGATTGCCCGTTGTCTTCAGGCGATATGTGATCACCTTGACCTTCTTCAGCATTCCGTTCAAGTCTATTTAACCAGTCTCCCTTTTACTCTTGATGTTTCCTCTTAGTGATTTTCTTCCCAGTGATTTTCTTCCCACTTCCCTTTTATCATACCCCTGGGCTATAAATCTCTACTTGTCCATGTTGTATTCTGAATTAACTTCAGTTCTATATTGAGGTCTCTTTTATCTTCTTGCAAGCATTCCTGAATAAAGATTTTTTGTCACTTTACTGCCCAGCTCCAGTGTCCTTTAACAATTTTTACCACTTTAGCCACTTCAGGCTCTGTTTTTGTTTTCTCTCCCACTTCTACATACCCTTGTTTCATTTCAAAATTATTTAGAATGCTATCTCTCTTCTGTCCTGTCTTTACCTCAATATCTGAGAGTAAATGAATGTATTTGCCAGAAGAACCCAGGCATGTATTTAGTAGCCTTAGAAGGCTTCCTGCCCTGTACCATTCTCTCCATCATCTCTCATCTGCTATCAGCTGGAATAGGAGGCTGAGGGCCATGCCTCCCCCCACCCCATGCCTTTGGAAGGAAATTGACTGAAGACTAATGGTCATTCCTGCCTAATTTGGTAGCATAAAAGGAGGGCATTAGGTTTCTTCCTTGAAAATCCTACCTTTATCATAAAAATGGCTCTATAGCCAAATTCTGTGCCTTGTAAAAGAATATCCATTAAGAAAAAATATCAAAAAATACTTATATATCTGTCTTGTAGACTTAATGAAGTTGAAGTCCACCGAATCTATTCTTTCAGTCCTCTGAAACCTTATAATAAAGGCTCTCTAGAGGTGATCAGAATGAAAGAGCATGACTAGTTATAGCTGGGTATTGCTATGGGAGAAATAAAACTGGTAGTCATTCACTATACAGCCTGCATCCATGTAATTGGTGTTCCCTAGTAAACTATCTGGCATGCGGAATGCTACGTATTGAAAGTACCTGGCATTTGTGATCATTGTAATTGTAAACTGTTGGCATTTGGTTTATGTTCTTGAGCCAAACCATTTTGTACTACTCTTAAATATTTTGGCTTTAGAACTTTGTTTTTGATACAGATAATTTCTCTTGTTATTTCCCTGTTTCCTTTATTGCTGTCCTGCATTCAGCTGTAATTTGCTTTAATTAAGTCATCCCCATGATCATGGAGAATTTGTTTAGCCATTGCAATTTTTAGCTGTAATCTCATTTTGAATTGTTTATCCTGATGATTAACATTAGTGCATGAGGACTCAGTAGAGAAAAATTATGTGGAAAATTCTATCTTTAATAGTTAATATAAGCCTCCAAATGCTGAGTGTCAAGGCTGTAGTGTCTCTTTGATCCTTAAAAGACTTGTCAGTGAAGACAGTTCAGTTGAGAAGCTATATTGAAAATCCAAATATTTTTTAGAAATCTGCTTTGAGTCTTGAGGATTTGCAAATTTACATAAATGATCTGAATCTCAGCAAGCTCTGAATGCACAGCAACTGTTTGATGAGATAATTTAAAGACAGCCTGCCACTGGAGTGATGATTATCTACAAAAGTGATTATTTACTAAGTGATTATGCCTAACTGTGTCATAACTTAATATGCCATTGATAGTTTTTAATCAATAAATTGAAATATAACCAGGTTAGGGAACATGTAAACCTGCATCAGTCCAGTGAAAACTGTTAGCAAGGAGAAAAAAAGAACTGTAAAAATCAGACTGAATTATTTGGGAGAGCTTAAAAGAACTCTAGTTTTCCCTCAGCTGTGATACTCAGCATGAGACAAAATGAACTTCACTACAGGGCTTGGATTTCAAAAATCTACTCAGTGGGGCTTGTCCAATATTGGACCTTTCCAACAAACAAAAAGGGATCTTATTTTTTTTACTTCTGAGTATTTGTTGTATGCATCGCTATTTTTTTTCCTTTTTCTTTTTCTTTTTTTTTTTTTTTTTTTTTTTGTCGTAATCACACATAGCTGATGGTACTGGATAGGAGGCATCTCTACTCTGCTTCTGACAAGCATTGTGAAGTTGGGCAAATTCTTTGTCCTCTCTCAATTTTAGTGTTTCCATTTAGGAAATGAAACTCAGAACATTATCCTTAGACTATATTCACCTCTACAATTCTGTATTATGTGGAGATGTCAAATCTGTAGTTTAAACAAGTAATAGATCCAGATAGAGCTTACTAAAGAAGATTTAAACTTGAAAGTCCTTCCTATAGATGTTGGTTAAAGCTCAGAGATTAGATGGGTTCAAGAGGCTATATTTGTACATAGAAAAGGATAAAAGATCTAGGAGAGTCCAGAACCTTGCGAAGATTGGGTTGAGGAGCCAACAAATGAGATAATAACAGAGTGTCAGTGACTAGGAGAAAAGCAAGTAAACGATGATTTCTGAAGCCATGAGAAGAATTGAATTGAGAAGGGAGTGTTAAACTGTTGAGTGCATCTAAATTCTCATGGATGGCAAAAACAGAAGAGTTACCGTTGGGCTTAGATGTTTGTAGCTTGACAAAAGTTGGCTCATGACAATACTCAACAGGGATAATGAGAATCCATCCAGAGTAGTGAAAAGAGAATGGAGGTTATGAAGTAGAGAATGTGATTATAGATATCTCTTTCTAGAAGTTTAATTCTTAAGGATAGCAGAGAACTGGAGCAGAGCTAGAGAGCTATGTGTAATTAAGAGAAGCCCTCCTCCTCTGCCTCCTCCTCCTCCTCCCTGGTCCTTTTCTTCTTCTTTTGAGAGGTGTAAAGGACCAAAAGTTTGGGAAGTAATAAAATGAAAGGGAAAATTAATGATGCAGGAAATAAATTGGATAATTATACAGGATAAGTAAATCTGCCAAAGATGGAAGGCTATGGACTGTGGCTCATGATTCATTCATGTGGTAACTATTTACTTTTAGAAAGTATTGAGAACCAAAGAGTTTTATACTTTTCAAATACCTTTTATACTAATACTTCTATAAAGAAATTTCACTGAGAAAGTTGAGAACCAAAGATTAGCCTTATGAATGTGTGTGTAGTAGATTGTGATAGAAGATAAAGTTCTTGTCTTAGTCCTAGTCAAAGATTTTATAAGTAAAATGCTTTGTGGTAACTAAAATAAAAGAACAAATGGATGAAGGACAATCATAAATAATACAAAGGAGGAAAGTAGGGTAAAGCAATGTCTTCAATGCAAAGGATGAGGAACTTCTGGAGGTAGAACCTGATGACATTATCAGGTGCTTCTAAAGGCTTTATGGAGTTCAGTGCTTAGAGATGATTTTTTTTTTAATTTTTTTAATTATTATTTATTTATGATAGTCACAGAGAGAGAGAGAGAGGCAGAGACGTAGGCAGAGGGAGAAGCAGGCTCCATGCACCGAGAGCCCGATGTGGGATTCCATCCCGGGTCTCCAGGACCGCACCCTGGGCCAAAGCAGGCGCTAAACCACTGCGCCACCCAGGGATCCCTGCAGATGTTATTAAGTTAGGAATGTGAGATGGAGAGATTATCCTGGATTATCTGGTTAGGCCCTATATAATCACAAAGGTCCTTATAAGTAAAAGAGGGAGATTCAGAGAAGGACATTTTATGATGGAAACAGAGTGGAAGTGATACAGAATGAGAGGGATACAACTGGCAATTGCTAGATTTAAAGATGGAAAGAGGCCAAAGCCAGAGGATGTGGGTGGCCTCTCCATATGGAAAACACAAACAGATTTCCCCCTACAACCTCTAGATGATTTTAGTCCCATTTCAGACTTCTGATGTACAGAACTATAAGATTACAAATTTGTGTTGTTTTAAGCTACCAAGTGTGTGGTAATTTTTGTGGCAGCCATAGGAAACTGATGGAAATGTGAATCGGCAGAAGAAGGGAAAAAGATGTGACAGTTGAGATTGTCACTTTCTATTAGGAAAGCAAAAGCCTTCTTAGGAACCCTAATGAGATGGCATTTGCTTGTGTCTTCTTATCCAGAAATGGGTTCCATGACCACACTAAATCAGTCACTAACTGAATAGGATTCAATTATCAATTGTCATATTGGTGTTAGATTAGACAATAACAGTCTATGTGCTGTGCCTGAGGACAGAGTTCTTTTTCTTTCTAAGATCTCTTTATCTGTCATTAGCAAGAAGAAGCAAATTCTATTGGAAAGGAACAAATGGGTTGAAGAGGAATGAATTTTGGATATGTAGCTGATGTTGAAACATCCAATATACAGCAGATATTGGAACACACTGCAAATGTAGCAAATGTTGGGTATAAGAAGGCAGTAGGAAATTGAGTGTGTAGCCACACCCAAGATGGTGTCTGCCGCAATGGCACCCATATCCCATCTGCCAGCAAGCCTAATTGTTTCCTTTCAAAAATGCATTCCAACTTTGTCTTAGGTTAATGTCCACAACCAACATTCTGTTTCAATCTAACATCATCTTGCTTTTCAGTTATCAAAATAATCAACTAATTCTCCTAACATCTATTTTGTTTCATATTCCTCTGTTATTTTCTGTATCATTATGTAGCCAGACTGATCTTAAAAATGCATTACGGTAACCCCTTGTGTTTTATTTTTGACGAACAACTTGTCATGAAATTAGAATTGGGAGTCTGTTAAGCATTTGCCTTTGGCTCAGGTCACAATCCCAGGACCCTGGGATCTAACCCTGCCTTGTGTTCCCTTCTCAGCCGGGGAGTCTGCTTCTCCTTCTCCCTTTTCCTCTGCCCCTCCCTTCATTTGTACATGCACACTTGCCTGCACTCTCTTTCTCTCTCAAATAAATAAAATCCTTAAAAAGAAAAAGAAATTAGAATTAAGATAAAAATCCTTAACTTGATCTTTTCTCAAGCATTACTTACATAGAAAGATTCAACAACATCTCCTTTTCCAGTTTTGGCCAGGTTTTTTTAAAGGACTTTTTTCATATAATTTAATTTTGGTTTGTAATTATGTGCTCATTTTGTGTGATTATTTGATTAATACCTCTATTATAAGTTTTAAGCTCCATTATAGTAGAAACCAGGTCCAATTCTACCCACTGTTACACTGCATGTTAAACTATAACTGTTGAGTGAATGAATCATGAATTAATAAAACAAGAAAAAAATTACAGTCTCATCTTAAAGAACTTCCTAATCCAGTGAGAAAGAATGAAAGGACTATAATAAAAATGATAAAAGCTACATTCTTTAGAAGGACAGGAAATATGTGAATTTGGACCATTATAGGTCAGATATGCCTTCAATATGGATTTGGAGATGCAGGTAAAGGAATGTTGGAGGATGAATCATTTCAGGTGCTTTGAACAATAGGAATTAAATCAGGCTGATATGGAAGACAAAGTCAGATTTACAGATCTTGGTTCATAATCTGCAATGGTATAGAGACTAGAGGGGTGAAATGGAAAATGAGTTCTGGAAGTTTGGTGAAGGCTAGGCTGTCGAAGTTTCCAACACTGTAAACCTGTGCAAATAGACTGAAATTTGTGGTTATGTGTGTGTTGTTTCTGAATATATGAGTGATATAATGTTAATGGTATTGTAGGAAGTTAAAATTTCAGGTAGATCATTATAATTAAATGCTTACTCATTCAACAAATGCTTTGAGTGCTTAATTAGCAGAGTTCAAAATAAGCCCCAGAGATAAGGTGAGAGAAAAATAAAGGCATGGTCCTCGCTCTTGTAGAAAAGTTCTTTTTCTCTGATTTTTAAAGTTGTTTGTTGTTTATTTCTTTAAAGTTGTTATTTTCAAAGTTGTCTCTGAGATCACATCACAGGTTTATTCGGAGCAAAAGAAATCACTTCCTGTATTTCTCCTGTTTCAAACATGGTTACCTACAGCAGAATTAGGCAAACAGTAATTGAGCAATAACCCCAAGTAGATTTATTAACTGGATCATCAATATATTTTTATATGGTAAAAATTGATGGAACACTGTGATGCCATTTTAAATCATTATAAACCTACCTTACAACAAATGGGTGAACTGCAAAGGAACATTTAATACCTATGTTGTTAGATTGACTAATGCAAGACAGCTATTATGGATCATTCAAGTTGAAAAATTTACTTGGCGATCTAAATGATCCAGATTCCTCATTTTGATGATAAATAAATGCAACTGCCAAATGCTCCATCACATTTTGTATTGTCTCACTGCAACATGAATGTCTTGTCTATGTTGAAATTTAGGACATAAACCTTATAAAATATAAACTGTATAGCACATGATTTTAAAAAGGTGGCAATTTTTAAGTAAAGAAAAAACCCCCACAAATTTCCAGCTCTTTCTCAAAAAAATATTTATGTTTGCTTTGTTGACATGAGGAACTGGAAAGTGGGAATCAAATTGAAAAGTAATAGAGTTTTAGTTCCCAACGTCCACAAATCCATCTTAGCTTTAAATTTGTCTTTTTGACAATTGAGAAGTGTGTGTGTGTTTTTTTTTTAATGTAAGTAACCAAACAGTAATAATGGGGAGGTACTGATCACTGCTTAATTCATAAAAGGTTTTTGCTGTCCTGATCATTATGATAGCCACTAATCACATATAGCTATTTAAATTTAAAGTGAATTAAAATAAAAAAAAAAAAATTGAGTTTCTCACTGGCACCAGCCATATATATCAAGGGCCTGATAGTTGCATATGGCAAGTGGCTATTCTATTAGCACAGTTATAGGACATTTGTTTCATCTTAAGAAGTCTCATTGGACATCACTGCTTTTGTGCATTGGCATTTTTGTTTTTCATATCTGGGCAGTTAACAGAATGCTTGGCAGAAGATTAAAAATTTCCCAAGAAATTAGTTTTTTCAAGAGACCACTGGTATAGCTGACAATCTAGTGATTGGTAAGAGAATGAAGGCAGTGGGACCACTTGTAATTGTGATTAACAGGGTCTGAAGGGATTTTGCAATTAGGAGACTGTTTATATATTTAGTTGTTTCTGAAATTGCTTTGTCATGATTCATCAAGACATGTCAAGATGCACCATTTACAAATGGGATAATAACTTACAGATAAGATGATGTGATTATAAGATTGGCTACTTCTTTTAAAAATGAGCCTTCATATATTTCAATGAGTGATAAACTTTTAGAGAGCAATGATTTTCATCATCCAACAGTGGAAATATTTACTTCCTTTTTTTTTTAATTTTTTTTTTAAATATATTTATGATAGTCACAGAGAGAGAGAGAGAGGCAGAGACACAGGCGGAGGGAGAAGCAGGCTCCATGCACCGGGAGCCTGATGTGGGATTCGATCCCGGGTCTCCAGGATCGCGCTCTGGGCCAAAGGCAGGCGCCAAACCGCTGCGCCACCCAGGGATCCCCGAAATATTTACTTCTGAGTCATTTTCAGGGGCCAAACCTAACCTCAAAACCAGATTCTGTGCAGGAATCTAAGCCCAACACAGGGAAATATAGGGTGTTTATGCTATAGGGTTTGTTGCCAGAGCTGTGCTCCTTTGTCCTCTTTAGTTGGTTCATATTTTTAGTTACTCCAAATATTTGTCTTATTTTTCTACATTTTGATTTGTTTCCAATACCCTATAATGGCCCTTTCAACAGCATTATTCCTAACATATAATGTAGTTAGGAGGAAAAAGTTCATGTGATATGAATGTTATCAGAAGAGTAAATTTCACTCTAAAAGAGTGTAATATGAGGGTACCTGGGTGGCTTAGTTGGTTGAGTGTCTGACTCTTAGTTTTGGCTCAGGTCATGATCTCACAGTCATGGGATCAGGCCCTGCATGGGACTCTGCACTCAGCATGGAATCTGCTTGAGATTCTCTCTCTCTCTCCCTCTCTGCTTCTCTTGCTGCTTGCATTCTCTCTCTCTCTCAAATAAATAAATAAATAAATAAATAAATAAATGTCTTTAAAAGATAAAAATTAAAAAAACACAATATGTTTTCTTATGACTTATCCATGTCAACATCATGTCTTATTTTCCTCTTTTTCATGGGTATCTAATAAAGATGTTTATAGAAAATAGTTGTTGGGAATCCCTGGGTGGCGCAGCTTTTAGTGCCTGCCTTTGGCCCAGGGCGTGATCCTGGAGACCCGGGATCGAATCCCACATCAGGCTCCCGGTGCATGGAGCCTGCTTCTCCCTCTGCCTATGTCTCTGCCTCTCTCTCTCTCTCTCTCTCTGTGACTAACATAAATAAAAAAAGAAAAAAAAAAGAAAATAGTTGTTGAAGTTAGGCTTGGGAGGCAGGCTGTAGGGATAGAATTATAGACCAACTATTAGTAGCTATGTTCTCATAGTAGCTCTGATCCATGTACACATCTATAAAATGAGGATGGTAATAATGACCACTTTGTAGATTTATTATGATGATTAAATAAGTAAATATATTTTTATTAATAATCATAAATTAGTTACACTTAGAGCAAGTTCCAGGCACAAACTGTTCATTGAACATGGAAACCTATTGCCCTTTCTCATCCATGATGTAGTACAATTGACATTGTCTCATCAATGTCATTCTAATATCACTTGCTCATCCATTAGATGTTTTTAGTGCCTTAGATTTTATTGTAAATGCTTACCTCTTAACACAGAAAAATATAGAGATGATTAAGACACAGTCCCTGACCTCAGAGAGTGCATATTTTTTGCATGAATATTATCTTTTATGACATATTTGCTTATTAGCCATAAACAAAATTTTAGGAAAAACAGATCCACTAGTAATTTAGCATCACTGGAGAGACTATTAAAAAGAACATGAATCATAATAAAGCCTATATTTGATTATTAATGCAGCTTTGTTGTTCTTTGACATTAAATTAATTCTTAGAATAATCACACTTAATGATTTTAAGAGTATCTCAGGCCAAGTAGCTTGTGTAGCCTTGTGAACGGCTTTTGGTCATACTATGCTGCTTTCTTGTACAGAAAATAATGATTTCAAAGATGGACTTTATACAAAAAAAGAAAAACAAAACACTCACCTGTACTGCTAAGGTCAGGACAATGGATACTTTTGTTAGGGAGAGGGTAAGGACTGGTGACTGGAAAGGGATATGAAGGGACTTTTGAGGATGTGTGAACTTGTGTTTCTCAATGTGGGTCATAGTGTACAGTTTGTGAAAATTCTTCTAAGTGTCTATTAGACCTAAATAAAAAGTTCTATCTACATATTATATCTAAAAATAAAACATGAACACAGATAAATTGCATACATATCTTTATAGACATATATAAACGTGTGTATGCGTATGTATGCTCTGAGTTCAATCAAATATCAAACCTCACAGGAAAGCCCCCATTTTTCCCCCTGTGTGACTCTTACTCCGCTATTTAAAGGTAGCAAATTTATTACACAGCCCCCAAGTTTTCAAACTAATTGGTATTAAAGCATAATTTTATTGAAAGACTTAGATTTATGCACTACTTTTCCGTGATGGAACAGTAAGTAGATCCTATCCAACGCTTACCTCAGAACACTTTTCTAAAATGCCACTGAAGCATAAGTTAATTAAATTACATAAATTCCAGGCAGTGATGGGAAAAGTAGTATTTGTTATAAGTGCATATTCTTGCAGAAATCCCTTCCTTGCGTTGTGCACTGATACTTCAGCTGCTTAACTGCTGGCATTTTTTTTATATCTCCAAAGGGAAGATCTATTTAACTAGGTTAGTTATCCTTTGGCTTGTGAAGTACAAACATTTGTGTTGTTTGCTAATAGTCCTGCAGGGCAGAACACATTCAAAGCCAGACAGGAAATAGAATGATATAAAATCTAGTGTTTACAGTGCATATGTTCAAAATTCACAGTGATACTGTGTCATAGGTGGTGGGCTCCTGCAGGCATTCCATTTCACCTGATTCATGATGATTGGGGCTTTGAAAGCAAAATCAACTAAAATTAATTCTGCTTGTGAAACTGCCCTCTAGAACACTGTCCATGCTCCTGTGGATAAATGCACTAATGTAGCAATAGCTTTTAGAGGCTTGAGAAAAATGTTAGCTATTAACAAATGAAACATTAAAAATGACTTTTTGTAACAAATAAATTTAGAAGGGGGCATTTAAAGTTTAGTCAGAATTATAGATGATTTCCCAGATATTCATATTAATAGTGTATATCCTTTACTATTTGTAAATAAGTCAGCACACTTACAATTTAGTCAGATTCTTTTTTTTTCTGTTTGACAATTAGTGTAATTATGTGAAATTCAAGGTGACTAATCTACTACTGAACTCCGAAATGACAAAAAAAATAATGATGTAACCACTGAATAATAATACCTTTCATTTCCCTGTGCATTCTATATACTTCTGTCCATTCACTTACCTAATTATTCTACATATATTTTTGAGTATTACATACATGATACGACTGATTCCCCTCACAGGGTTTCTATTCTAGTGGGGGGATGATAATACACAAAAAGTAAATGGTTTTGTAAGTATAAAGTGTCAGAGAAGGCATGGGTATTCTCAGAAAATCATCCAGAGCTTGCACTAACTATCTTCAGAAGACCTCAGAATATTAATTTGCTTTCTCCACATTTCCTACAGTATGATGAGTAAATATTACATAGTTTTTCTTTTTGTTTTTGTTTGTTTTATTTTTGTTTGTTTGTTTGTTTTTTGCTTGTTTGTCTAGAAACACAAAATACTGACAGTACCTTAAGGGTATGTAGGGTTGGGATGAAAGCCTAATCTACTCATTGACAAGCCAGGAACTCTCAGCTGAACATGAAAACTAGAAAAGAAGATGATATTTCAAACTCAGAAAAAACAAATAGTAGCTCCTAAAAGGAGATAATGTAGGTTAAGTTTCTTGGCCAGCTTGTAAATTATTTTGTGGAAAGTCAGTCCCCCAGGATTACAAGTTTTAAAGTTCAGCATGCTGACTCTTTTTCCTGAAATGCTATTGTTCGTTTGTTCGTTCTTTCTTTCTTCTTTCTTTCTTTCTTTCTTTCTTTCTTTCTTTCTTTCTTTCTTTCTTTCAATTCTTCTGGTACATTCTTATTTATTTTTAATGCCCAGTTCAACTTTTTGGTGCATTATTTCCTGAACTCTCCAGGCTGAATTGTTCATAATTTTTTCTGAATTCTTTTTTTTTTTTTTAAGAAAGATATATCCTCTTTTTCCCTTTTTATTTATGATAGTCATACAGAGAGAGAGAGAGAGAGAGAGGCAGAGACATAGGCAGAGGGAGAAGCAGGCTCCATGCACCGGGAGCCCGACGTGGGATTCGATCCCGGGTCTCCCCTATCGCACCCTAGGCCAAAGGCAAGCGCCAAACCGCTGTGCCACCCAGGGATCCCTTTTCTGAATTCTTGTAGCAATCTCCAGTGAACCTCTAGACTCTGCCTTTTTTGATTGGGTTATTCTATATATCTATATTTTTCCCCATGAAAAATATCTTTTTAGCTTCTTTAATGTCCAAATCATTGCCTTGCACATTTTTTGTTTTTAATTAATGTTTTTCAAACAAAGAAATGAGCAGGTGAATAACTTATAGCCCCAAAAATGTATGGAACCTCACAAAAAGGATTGCCCTTCCATCTATGTCCCTACTATACTTTATAGAGGAACATAAAGTATTTTCACAGAGTTTAGGGATAGAAGACTAGATCTGTCATTTGCTATGTCACTTTAACCTTTTTGTAACTCTCAGTTTCTTTAGCTCCCAAATAAACATGTAAATAGTGCCTGTCCCAGTGGGGCTGTTAGGGTCACAGTAGCTAACATGTAAAAATGCTTATAAATTGGAAAGCATATTTTTCACCTGTTCATTTCTATGATTAGTTGTAATGTTACCTATATTTAGTCAAAATAGAGACATAAGAAGGAATTAATCACATTGTAGATAAAATAAGGATGACTTAAAAATGACTGACCAGGAATAGTCTTGGTTGAATCCATAGTATTATAAGTAGTAGTCCAATAAATCCCAGCAAATGTAATGGCCACCCTGCTTTTGGGTGAAATAAAAATTTATTGGAAGTCTTTGCTCTTAGTAGCATGAAAGAAGCATTAAAAACATCCTATAATAGGGAACAATTGTGTAACCTCACATGGTAAAGCTATAGAAGGAGGTTGAACAAAGCAGGTTACCTGTGGAAACTGGGAAAGACTCAGTGGACTCCTTCATTTGCGGAACTACGTTTCTGTTTTGATACAAATCAGAAATTATTATTATGGTTTCTTGACAGGAGAAATCTACTCAACTACAGATGATTTCAGTAGTATACCTGTGCTAATGGTTTATTATGAGATCATGTTAATTAAAAATGTTAACTTGAAACATTTTGAGATGTCCTTGATAGATTAAGTGCTATTCTGATTTGTTTTAGAAAGATTCTACATAATCACAGACTCTACAGAAAAGAGATGTGATTTTTAGTGTTCAAACTCACAAAAGTATGGCCTGATAAAGAAACAGGAAGCACTATTTTATATAATTAAAAGTCAACAACTGAGCACACTTCTAAATCTAAAATATTTTTAAAATCTTTGATTAACACATATTTTAATGTTTTGTACATGTATTAAGTGATTTCTTTTATATCCCGAGGAAGTCTTTTTGATTAATACTATCTTGGGTGAAAACAGATTTTCTCAACATGCAAGGAAAGCATGTTCTTTATGATTATTTCTGGATAAATAGGCTTCCATGAAAACACGATAATGGAATATAAGAATTACTCTTCTTGGCCAGGAAAAGTAGGTTATTGTGTAGATTATTCAACTCAGCATTTTTCTTTTAACAGGCACCAAGATGTAGACTGTAGATGTTGTGCTGTTTTTCTGAATATCATTCTAAAAATTAAGCAGCATGTATCCACTTTTTCAGACTACTCCTTTATCACTTCTATTCAAGGCATTCCCTAAATCTTGTTAATACATAATAAATTCAGACTGTATCAATTCTGACTAGAAAACTAAACCTCATAAATTTATTATACTATGTTGAATAGTATTTCTTTTTTTTTTTTTTGCCCTCAATTTTCTTCTCTTTTGGTTCAAAAGACGTTCTTTTAAACTGAATTCAGTTAAAATATATCTTTAATTCTCATAATTGCAAAATCACTTGGCCAACTTCACAATTTTTATCATTTCAGTCTGCAATCCACATCATTTAAGTCTGTTCTCAGAAGACAAAGTCATGAACTTTTGATGATTTTTTTGCATGCTGTGATCAGGATCTAAAAGGCTTTTGTTTTATCTTTCTTGAAGTGCAACTAAACCATATATAAGAAACAGGTATAAAAAAAAAAGAAAAAAGAAACAGGTATAAACAGTATTTTTCCCAAGGAAAATATTGTGTGTATGGTTTTAAAATTTTTCAACAGCTTAATACAGTCAGTGCTGCTTTGTTTTTGTTTGACTTTTAATAGAGTAGCACATTAATTTCCTTAAGAAAGTATTTAACTGTATTTTGAAAGTGTCTGGTGAAATATTCGATCAAAGGGATGATATATTATAGACCACATAGCAAAACATAAATAATCAAACTTGGTGCTGGGGTAAAATTCTTTCTTTCATTGGGAAATGTGTATATTTATACATTTGTTAAATCTTGAAACACAATTTTTAGTGTTTCAGAAATGAAGGGAGTTTGCTTCTTTTTAACAGTACCTGGTAACCCCTACACTGTTGTCCAGCACATTATTTATATCCATAAGCAGTTATCTCAAAGTTCTCCTTGACTCCCTATCAAGAGGATGGGGAATAATTTTTCCTGTCTGATAGTTGTTGAACAAAGGCCGCCTCCCCCTGCAGCTGACTTCAGCATGTCAAACAAATGGCTGTTCTTTCACAAATAAATGACAATAAACCTGTTGGTTGCCTTTTGAATTCACACTTAATGGGCCCCCTTCCAGGACCCCAATGTGCAGCTGTCCTTTCTTAACACAGACTCAACAAGTTCACAGTATTATTTTTTCATAATTTCTGCAGAAGTTATGTCCTTAAAATTCTCATCCATATGAAGCACGTTTGAAGCACATATATTGAAATGCACACATTAATTTAAAATTAGAACTCTATGTTAGCATTAAAGATTAGTAGACATTATTTGTAGTTATATTTCTATAGGTTGACTGGGACAATCATACTTAGAGAAACAAGAAAATATATTATCACTTGTATGGAAAAAAATTTAATAGATAAGGAGTAATGGTTTGGGAAAACACTATGCTTTTCATTAAAAACACCATAATAGAATTTAATGAAATAAAGGAATTCATTATTCTGTTTTTACATTAGCATTGACCATTTATTTGTGCATTCAAATGCTCTTACTCAGGTAGTAAGTTGTAGTTAATTAAGTCTTTGGATTCAGAATGATCTTTAATACTGAGTACTGCTCCACCAATTTGAAAAGTTACTTCTACTCTGAATTTTGGTATGCTCATTTGCAAATTGGAAATAATAATTCAGACTATTGAAATAAAATGACTTATAGGAGTTTAGGACATTGTCTTTATATACGATGAATTCAGTAAATGTTCTTTTTTTCCCTTCTCATATCTTTAGAGGATCCCAAAATATAATGTATACGTGGTTCGTGTATGAAAATGATAATGCAGAATATGATTTTGCAGAACACTAGACTTTCATCCTCAGAATAATCCATTTTTGTTCTACCACCTTCTACTTTTTTGAGTTCAGCTGTGTTTGTTTTCTTCAGTCATAAAAGGAAATGATAAAATAATACCTTCCTTTGACTCCTAGGATGAGTGTACAAATTATATTTACTAACTTATGTGCAAATTGTTTCCTTTTAGAATTCTTATTTCTTATACTGGAATTCAGGTTGAGTCTTCATTCTGCCCTGTTTGTATGCTTGTTTTTTTTCTCTCTCCCCAGCAATCAAAAGTCTCTGTGCTTCCCCTTTGAAGTTTCTTTCCTACGACTTAAGTTTGCTTTGCAATCTTAGTCATACTTTTATTCTACTAGTTTGAGAACTAGACGTTCTATTCTTTTTGTGTGTCTTTGTGTGCATACTGCTGGTCTTGAAATTATATATCCAATCTTCCCAAACTTATCAAAACAATATCAGAAGTGAAACCATTTCTTTACCATTCTCTTGAATCAAACGTTAAGTATGAAGTATTTTAATTAATATCAGAAATGCTGATTATAAATTATCGTTATTATTCATTGCCATACAATATCTTAAAGTATTGTTAACCCTATAAATTATTATTCTTGAATTATACAGATGATATTTCTTTAATTTTAATTAAATACCTAAAATTCTGCCTTTACCTTTCCTTCTTGCATCTTATATTTTCTATCTGGGATAGTTTCCTTTTTAAAAAGTTCTCTTACTTTGTTTTTTGGCTGTAAAGTCTTTTAGTTATTCTGTGAAGACATCTTTTCCTCCTTTGTTCTGAGTTCATAACTCTGGAAAAATAGTTACTTCCTCTAAGCACATTAAAAATAATATTGTACTGTCTATCATTATGGACACTAGAAAATCTGCTGTTTAATTTATACTTTCTTAATATTATCTGAATTTTAACTCTGGCTTCTTTTAGATATCTCTTTGTCTTAGATTATACTGAGTTTCACTGTTGTGCCCAAGATTACGTATCCGAGAAACCACCAAGTAGCTGCACCGATGCAAACACACCGAGGGCTTATCTACAAGCTCGAGCTTGGGTCCAAGTATACCCCACACAGCGGAGCAGGGGCTTGGACCCCCAAGTGGATTACAGCTGGGTTTTTTATGGGCTGGTCTAGGGGATTTTCAGAAGGGGTGGAGGAATTAAGTTCTGTTTACATTCTGATATGGGGCTTTAAAGGGCATTGAGCTCTGTTCTCATTCTAATATGGGGCTTTCTAGGGTGTTAAACTGTAAGCTGTTTTTTTTTTTCTATAACTGAAGTAATGTAAATTTCAGCTCTTATTCACAGGGGCCTGGGATGGCTGTACTTGTGCTAACGTTGAACTTAAAGTGGAATGGCCTTAATTTTCTTGGCCTCCACATCACTAGGTTGGATTAGCATATTTATGTATGTCAAGGAGGTAAATCTCTTAGAAATTTCTTGGTTTTTATTTCTGCTAGGACCTTCAGGCATAATAGATTTTTAAATTTCCTCCTGTATTTGGTTATGAATTCATATTTAACAGAATATCACTTGGGAATCTTGAATGACTTGTTAGATTGAGTATATTTTCTTCAGAAAAAAAAAATTTTCTTCAGACATATATCAAGGTATGTCACCAGCCTGGAAACATTTTAATTTGATTTCTCTTACTGGGGAGCCCAGATTTAGGTGAGACTGTAAATACAGAACCCAGAAATATGAAACAGTAGGCCTAGGGCTACAAATTTTAAGGAGACTATTTTATGCCACCAAGAGAAAGAGCAGAAACTGAATTGTCTTCATCAGTTCCTTTTAAGACAGTATTTCTCCCATATTTATACTTCCACTGATACTAAGCACTTTATTTTTTTTTTTTATTTTTTTTTTTTTTTGATACTAAGCACTTTAAAGTGCCTTATTCAGAGTCTGTGCTCTCTTCCAGTACAAGCCTTTATTTAGTGTTTCCCTTATGGTCTATTTATCTGGAATATTCTGGATGTCTTGTACTAGCTTGACCTTTAGAATTGTATTGGCACCAAAGCTTGCTTTTTAAGTTTTATTTTTAAGTTATAGCTCATCTTAATTTTCTGTGTTCTTTGATACTTCATGTAGTCTCTGTTGAACTCTGCAATGAGTACCATGTATTTTGTCATTTTCCCACATCTGAATGTTTTCTGTCAATGGAGAATATATCAGAATTCCAAATTCTCCACATTGCAGGTAGTAGTGCTGCAAGTTATTTTTTAAATTGTACAACTCTTTATAATTTAAGTTTAATTACTGATTATTCATGCTAAAACATTAAAATTGATCATGCATCCTATTATGGGATTAAAACTAATAATTTATGATAGCAATGAATTACAGGAGAACAAATTCAAATGTTAAAAATGTAAAGTAGTCAATTCTTCTATGATATTTAAACTCCTTAGGTAGCATTTTAAGTATTATTGGAAAATATTAATCAGATACAAAAAATGGCAAAATGTGAAATCATACCACAACATCTACCAATTCCTAAGTCTACAAAGTTTTAGGTAAAGGTTATTTTGATAATAATATGCTCAGTTGTTCCAAATTGGGAAGAAAATACCAAAGAAGTATAGACAAATGTACAATGTGTATATTTATATTTTTCTCAAAATCAAACATAATTTCCAGGAAATAGGAACTAAAGATTAAATACCTCATCTACTTGTCCTGGATGCCTCGATGAACATTTTTAAAAATGTGAAGTGAGGAGAAAGTTTGTTGTGAAAACAAAAGATAACTGATATACTTTGATAGCAGCTCCACATTACATGGATTTGGTTTGATATTGATATAAAGCTGTGACAGTACTCCATAGGCTAGCCTGCACCAAGTTTACTAATTTTTAAGAAAAGATCCAAGACAGGAAACGCACAGCATGCACAACAGAGTAGAGATCTCATGAGTTTCCATACTCTGTCATGATGTTCCAGTCATTCTGACTCAGGACATGTATTCAAAAGTGACCATGTAGGGTACAACAAACCTGATATTCATTCACCTTTTATACCTAGCTAGTCAGACCCATTATTTGTCCTATCTCATCTGTAAAGTTTACTCATTTCTCCATAACCAATTTCAACAATGAAGTGAGGGAATTTGGCTTGGTTCTGGGCCAAATTTGCCCTTTTCCCATCTAGTTTAGGTAAATTCCTAACAGTTTCTTGAGTTATTATTGTCAGGGGAGGAATGAAGAAGCAAGTGACAAACATTCAGACTCCCTTGAGGCTAAATGTTGCCCCTTTCTCTGCATGTGCATATGGCAATGAAAGATTACCTGCCAGATTGAATGCTGAAAATTACTGAGAACTCTTCTTTCAACTCCATTGTAAAAAACAAACAAACAAAAAAAACCACAAACAAAACAAAACAAAACAGCTTTATGTATGAACAAATAGTAGAACAAATTAGAGAGGGTTACTGGAATATCCTTGACATGGAAAAGTTTGGATGTGAGGATAGGAGATATGCAGATGAGGTGGACACCGACAAACATTCTTTTCTTAAGTGAAGAATAACAGTGCTCAAAAGTAGTTATGTTAAGCAGCTCCAGGGTTTAAACAAGAAAACTAAGTTGATAGAGGGCAACACAACAGGAGTCTTTCTGACAGGATAGAACTTTTCCCAAATGTTATTGGCAAGAGCACATTTTTTTTTCAGAAAAATAGTTTATTGATGAATAATCTCAGAAAAAAAGACATGAAAGTTACTGTGAAAAATCAATTTTTTGCCTGCTCGATAAATAATTCTAGGGCTGGGGAAATAGACTCATTGGACAGGGAATATTGGAAATATTTTTATAAATAATAATGAATATCTAGTCAAGGTAGTAGCACATGAAGACATTGAGAGACCTGAAGAGGACTGTGTATTAAAAAAATAATCCAAGAAGTGCATTAATTTCTTAATGCTCTCACTCTTGGAAAAGAATCCATAAGTCACAGAAGGCTGGTCAAATCTTGGAAATATCACTCTTGGAAATAGGAGTCAGATTATAATTATAAAATTCTGGGACCAACATTAAAAAAAAAATAAAAGTTACGTCATTTTCATGTAATGCCATGTGGATACATTAATAATCCCAGTTAATTCACTCAATGAGAAGATACTCTGATTTGGTTATATGAATATTCTTCTTACAGAATTGTGCTGGCTACCCTATTCCTTTGCTGGGAAGAACCCCAATTTTAACTCTACTTTTACCTCTATGCAACCATGAATCAAAAATCATCAATCTAAGATTTCTGTTTTTGCATAAAATGCAATAATCTATGAAACCTGAACAATACTTCATGGAGCAGTTCCTTGAGGACTCTAAACAGTAAATGGTGGCAGGTAGATTAGAGAAGAGGACCATAATCTAAAGCACCACCAAACTAGGGATGTTTACCTTTTCTTTTATCCTTCAGTATCCCCTGACCTACATTGAGAACAGGCTGCAACAAGGAAGTGGTCATCAGCACAAACAGAAGGAATACTGAGACAGGATAGAACTGTATTTCATATTTTAGGCTAGTTTAGGCTTGAGGAAGAAGAAAATGGTTTGCCAGTAATAGCAGCAGCATCAAAGACCTCTCTGTAGCTACCTAAACTCTGATGGGCCAACTTCCTCATGAATTGAAGTATCTGTGGCCATAAGAGGATGAGGCCAACTCCTATTGTTTTTATTTTTTTCTCTCCTCCCACCAAATGCCCAACATGGGCACAACTCCTAGAGCTCCGGAGTTAAATAAATAAATCCCCAGTTTTCTGGCTAGAAAACCAAAAGAAAAAAGGGACCACAAGGGATTAGAAAGTACAAGGAAGATCTCAGAGAGGAAGTAGCTCAGGAAAGCTAACACATACTTTCTTTTAATGAACACCTGGAGTCCCTAACAGATGAGTCTATCTGTTGCTAAAGTACACACTGAAGACATCGAGAATTGAATTTAATTAAAGACAATTGCCTAGTTTCTAGACTCATAACTGAGTGGGGCACACACAAAACAGATTTGAATAACATTGCCAGTGATAATGAATGAAAAAGGAATTAGTTTTGATCCATAAGTCACAGAAGGCTGGTCAAATCTTGTGACCTCACCCCAACTGAATTGACTTCCTGCTACAAAATTAAGCATTCTCTGTAAGATGTATATGCAACCTAGATTCTTAAAATTTAATATTCAAAATATCCTGGATACAATTGGAGTCTACGTAACAGGTAGGTAACAAGGAAAGTATTAACTCACATGTGAATATTCAAACATAGATGCCAAAACTTAGATGACACGGTATTTAGGATTGCTAGGCAGCTTAAAAAATTAATATGAAAATTCTAACAAAGATGAACATTCATGAAAAAATGAAAAGATAATTTCAGCAAATAAATAGAAATTATAAAGAAGAAACTAATTTAGCAGTGAAAAAATAATGAGATTGGCTCAATAGCAGAATGGAAATGACAGAGGAGTCAGTAAACTTCACAGATTGATAGAAAGTGTACAAAATGAACAACAAAGTTAGGAGTCTCTAATGTTTTGTCACCTTCTCTAATTTTTCCCACTCATTTTCTATCCTTTCCCCAATAATCTCTTTCATTATTTTTTATATTCGTCGTATGAGTGAAACCCTATAATGATTGTCCTTCTCCAATTGACTTCACTCAGCATAATACCCTCCAGTTCTATTCATGTTGAAGCAAATGGTGGGTTTTCGTCATTTCTAATGGCTGAGTAATATTCCATTATATATATATATTTATATATAAATGTGATATATATAAATGTGATATAAATATATAAATGTGATATACATATATATATAGATGTGATATATATATATATATGTATATATACCACATTTTTTTATCCATTCATCTTTCGATGGGCACAGAGTATCCTTCCACAGTTTGGCTATTGTGGACATTGCTGCTACAGTTGGTGTGCAGGTGTCCTGGTGTTTCACTGCATCTGTATCTTTGGGGTAAATCCCCAGCAGTGCATTGCTGGGTCATAGGATAGCTCTATTTATAACAATTTGAGGAACCTCCACACAGTTTTCCAGAGTGGCTGTACCAGTTCACATTCCCACCAACAGTGCAAGAGGGTTCCCCTTTCTCCACATCCTCTCCAACATTGGTTGTTTCCTGTCTTGTTAATTTTCACCATTCTCACTGATGTGAGGTGGTATCTCATGGTGGTTTTGATTTGTATTTCCCTGATAGCAAGTGATGCGGAGCATTTTCTCATGTCCTTCTTGGCCATGTGTATATCTTCTTTGGTGAAATATCTGTTCATATCTTCTGCCCATTTCATGACCAGATTGTTTGTTTCTTTGCTGTTGAGTTTAATAAGTTCTTTATAGATCTTGGATACTAGCCCTTTATCTGATATGTTATTTGCAAATATCTTCTACCATTCTGTAGGTTGTCTATCAGTTTTGTTGACTGTTTCTTTTGCTGTGCAGGAACTTTCTATCTTGATGAAGTCCCAATAGTTCATTTTTGCTTTTGTTTCCCTTGCCTTCATGGATGTATCTTGCAAGAAGTTGCTGTGGCCAAGTTCCAAAAGGGTGTTGCCTGTGTTCTCCTCTAGGATTTTGATGGAATCTTGTCTCACATTTAGATCTTTCATCCATTTTGAGCTTATCTTTGTGTGTGGCATAAGAGAATGGTCTAGTTTTATTCTTCTGCATGTGGCTGTCCAATTTTCCCAGCACCATTTATTGAAGAGACTGTCCTTTTTCCAGTGGATAGTCTTTCCTGCTTGGTCGAATGTTAGTTGGCCATAGAGTTGAGGGCCCATTTCTGGATTCTCTATTCTGTTCCATTGATCTATGTGTCTGTTTTTGTGCCAGTACCACACTGTCTTGGTGACCACAGCTTTTAGTACAACCTGAAATCCGCCATTGTGATGTCCCTGGCTATGGTTTTCTTTTTCAATATTCCCTTGGCTCTCGGGGTCTTTTCTGATTCCACACAAATCTTAAGGTGATTTGTTCCAACTCTCTGAAGAAAGTCTATGGTATTTGGTTAGAAATTGCATTGAATGTGTCAATTGTCTAGTAGCATATACATTTTCACAATATTAATTCTTCCAATCCAAAAACATGGAATATTTTTCTATCTGTTTGTCTTCCTCAATTTCTTTCAGAAGTATTCTGTAGTTTTTAGGATATAGATCCTTTACCTTTTTTGTTAGGTTTATTCCTAGGTATCTTCCACTTTTGGGTGCAATTGTAAATGGGACTGATTCCTTAATTTCTCTTTCTTCAGTCTCATTGTTATTAATAGAAATGCCACTGATTTCTGGGCATTGATTTTGTATCCTGCAACATTGCCAAATTGCTGTAGGAGTCTAGCAATCTTAGGGTGGAGTCTTTTGGGTTTTCTATATACAGTATCATGTCATCTACAACGAGGGAGAGTTTGACTTCTTTGCCAATTTGAATGCCTTTTATTTCTTTTTGTTGCCTGATTGCTGAGGCTAGGACTTCTAGTACTATGTTAAATAACAGTGGTGAGAGTGGACATCCCCAAGTGGTAGTGGAAGGGGAAGTGGGTGGGGGGATGGTGTGACTGGGTGATGAGCACTAAGGGCGGCACTTGATGGGATGAGCACTGGGTATTATATTATATGTTGGTGAATTGAACTCCAATATATATATATATATATATATATATATATATAAACAAAGATTTTTTTAAAAGATGTCAAGGGAACTTTGAAATAATTGATAAGGTCTACTCTTCATCATCACTTTCCCAGGGAAAGGGGTAAAAAAGTAGAGCAGGGGCACGTGGTTTAGTCATTTGAGCATAGGACTCTTGATTTCATCTTGGGTCATGATTTCAAGGTTGTGTGGTCAAGTCCCACCTGGGTTTTCATGCTCAGTGTGGGGTCTACTTGTCGTTCTCCCTCTGTTCCTGTCCTTGCTCTCTCTCTTTCTCTCTCTCAAATAATAAATAAAATCTTTTAAAAAGAAGTGCAGAGCAGAAAAAAATCTTTGAACTCCCAAATACCGTGAAAAATATAAACATACAGATTCAAGTAGCCTGGCAAACCCCAAAAAGTAAATTCAAAGAAATTCATTTCTAAACACAATAAAATCAAAAGGCAGAAAACTAAAAATGAAGCAGAAAACAACAACAAAACAAAACCCAAAAACTTTTGAAAGCATTCAAGAAAATCATTTGTTTGGATGTTTGTATATTTGTCATTAGAAGTCATAGAGACCAGGAAAAGTAGAAAAGTAGTTTAAAATGATGAAATGAAAGAATTGTTTTCTCAGCATTCTAAAACAACAATAATAATCTCTAAGAATAAACATGCAATAAAGGTGTTCTCAGATAAACTAACAAAACTCTGTGATGTCAGAACTGTTCCAAATGAACTATTTAAGGAAATTGTCAGATAGAAAGGAAATGATACCAGAAGGAAACTTGAAAGAGAAATGAAGGAAGAGCAATAGAAATGGTAAATACTTGGGAAAATATAATAGAGTATTGTTCTCTTGATTCTTTAAAATTCAGTAGACAGTTCAGAGCAAAATTATAACATTGTTGTTTTCAATGAATACATTATTTAGGATAACTATATCATAAGGGGGGACAGGTATAGAAAACTATACAGTTATAAGTTTTCTATAGTTTATTTGAAATGCAAGTAGACTAAGAAAAGTATTTGTTAAAAAAAAAGAAAAGTATTTGTTTGTTATCCCTATAGCAACCCACACAAATTTACAATGAGATATAGTCTAAAGAACAATAGATAAATTCAAATGAAAATTAAAAAGATGTTCAATTAAAACAAAAGGCAGCAAAAGAGAAAAAAAAGGATGAAAAACAGGGAACAATCAGAAAACAAAAGTAAAATCGTAGACCTAAATCCAACTATATCAATTAGTACAATGAATTCAAAGGTTTAAACATTCTGATTAAATACAAAGATTATCAGAATGGATTTAAAAACATGAAAAGAATGTCTGCAATACATTTGTTCACTTCAAATATAATGAAATATGTAGATTTGTATGTAAATGATGGGGGAAACATACATGCACTTGTAAATCAAAAGAAACATAATATGATGATATTATTTGTAGAGCAAGAAAAATTACCAGAGATAAAGGGGAACTTTACATAAGAGATAAAACAACCCAATTGTGTATGTACCTAACAACAGAGCTTCAAAATACATAAGTCAAACACTGACAAAACTGACAAGATTAATAGACAAATCCACAAATACAGACTTCAGCATACCTTTCTCCATAATTGATAGAACGAATATAGAAAAGGGACAGTAATATAAAAGAACTAAACTGCATCATCAACTAATTGATTCTAAAAACCCACCTATAGTTATACATGCCTTCTTTCCATATACACATGGAACAGTCACTAAGATATCTCATAAGATGTATCATAAAACAGACTTCAAAAATAGAAACAAATAGGAATCATGCAGTATGTTCTCTGATCATAATGAATTAAAATAAAAATCAGTAGCAAAGGTAACAGGAAGATCACCAATTATTTAGAAACTTAATATACTTAATAATATTCTAGCACTCAAGAAGTCTCAGGAAATTAGAATATATTTTAAACAGAGTGAAAATAAAACAGTATTTCAAAGTGTGTGAGATGAAGCTAAAATAGTTCTTAGATAGAAACTCATAGAATTAAATGCTTATGCTAGAGAGGGGGAAAGTCTTCACATAATTAAGAATCTTAAGAAACTAGGAAGAAGAAGAGCAACTTAACAGTGAGTAGAAATAAGAGAATACAAAAATTAAGCTCAGCATCTTCCAAAAATGAAAATAGACAAAAAGAAAATACATAAAATCCAAAGCTGTTTTTTGAAAAAGTCAAAAAAATGGATAAACTTCCAATAAAACTGGCAAAGATAGAAGACCAATTATCGTAGCAAAATGAAAGACAAGATATCATTACAGACATCACATATATTAAAAAGACATGATAACACCTCAAAAAACTCTACATGCAAAATTTTGATGAATTACACAAAATAAACTAATTCCTCAAAACCAAAAAGCACCCATACATACCAAAGATAAATTAGGTCCAGCATAGTCATATAACTATTGAATTCGCAGTTAAGTTTTGTTCTGAAAATGAAATCCTCCTGGCCCTGACTGGTTTTGGCAAATCTTAGGAAATATTTAAATGAGAGTTATTTTTACTTAAATGCACTGGAAATGCATACTAATTGGAAAGGAAGAAGTAAAATTGCCCTTATGCACATAAGAATTTCTCTATATAGAAAACTCTAAAGGGTCTCCAAGAAACTCCCATAACTACTTAGAGATTTTAACAAGATCATAGGATACAAATTCATATATAATGAATTTCATTTCTCTATAGTAGCAATGAACAATTGGAAAGCTATGCAATATGGCTTATTCCATCAAAATATGGAATATATAGTGGTACCTGGGTGGCTCAATAGGTTAAGTGGCCAACTCATGGTTTTAGCTCAGGTCATGATCTCAGGGTCTTGGAATTGAGCCCTGTGTTGGGTTTTGTACTCAGCGGAGAGTCTGTTTAAGGATTATCTCTCTCCCTCTGCCCCTTCCCCTGCTCTCTCTTCCTCAAATCTTTTTTTTTTTTTTTAAGATTTTATTTATTCATGAGAGATACACAGAGAGAGGCAGAGAAATAGGCAGAGGGAGAAGCAGGCTCCCTGAAGGGAGCTGGATGTGGGACTTGTTCCCAGGACTCCAAGATCACAACCTGAGCCAAAGGTAGATGCTCAACCACTGAGCCACTTAGGAGCCCTAAATAAATAAATCTTTTTAAAAAGAATTTAGTTTATTTAGTTATATACAATGGATATAAAACTGAATACTGAGAAATATAAAACACAAAGAAGACTTAAATCAATGAACAAAATATGTTCTTGTATTTGATTAGTCAACATAATAATGATGTTACTTCAACCTAAAATAATTGTTAGATTTACTGCAAATACAATAGAAACTCCAACAATCTGATTTTGTTTTTGCTTTTGCTCAAACAGTCAAGTTAATTCTAAAATGTATATAGGAAGGGATACCTGAGTGACACATTTGGTTAAGAGGCTGACTCTTCTTGGTTTTGGTTCAGGTCATGCTCACATATTAGTGAGATTGAACCCCACGTCTGAATAGAGTCAGCTTCTAATTCACTCTTCTCTCTCTGCCCCTCCTGCTCGTGTGCACATGCTTTCTTAAATAAATAAATAAATAAATCTAAAAATAAATAAATAAATAATAAAATAAAACGTATATAGGAAGGAGAAAGATCCATAATTAACCAAAACAGTTTTGAAAAAGAACAAAGAAAGTTTCACTTTTTATCTCAAAAATTATGATAAAGCTAGAGTAATCAAGGCAGTGCTGTATTGGCAAAGGGCTGGGCTCTTAGGTCATTAGAACAAAAAGGATAGTCCAGAAGTACACTTGCACATAGATAGCCAATGTTTTGACAAAGGCAATTTGATAGAAAAAGGATAAGCTTTTCAACAAATGATTTTAGAATACTTGAGTATCCATATTCAAAGAGAAGTTAACACTTGTGAACTTAATACCATATATAAAAATAAGTTCAAAATTGATAATAGATCTACATGTAAAACACAAAACTGCAACTCTTACATAAAACATAAAAGGAAATTTTCATGACCTAGGGTTGAACTTTTTAGATTCTATACCTAAGCAAGCCTATCAAAGGAAAAAAGAAAAGATAAATGTCATCAAAATTAAAATCATTTGCTGTTTCAAAGATCACTTTTATGAGAAGGAAAAGGTAGGCCAAAGAAAGATCAAAAATATTTCCAAAACACATATCACATAAAGGACATATTTATAATATATCAAGACATCTCAAAATACAGTAAAAATTAAATTACATTATATATCAAGATATCTCAAAATACAGTAAAAATTAAATTACATTATATATCAAGATATCTCAAAATACAGTAAAAATTAAATTACAAAGGACAAAAGACTTGCACAAATATTTTACCAAAGAAGATATTGAAATCAAACATATGAAAAGACATTCAAAATCAAAATCCTTAGGAAAATGTAAATTAAAATCATAAAATATTGCTACACACCTATTAGAATAAATAAAATTTTAAAAATTCTAACAATACCAAGTGTTGGTGAGCATAGAGAGTAACAGAAATCTTCATATATTACTTGAGAGGATGCAAAATGGTAGTCAATTTGCAAGATAATTCCATAGTTCTTTAAGTTTAACATCCACTTACCATATGACTCAGCAATCTAACTCATTAATATTTACCCTAGGGGAAAAAAATTGTTTACACAAAAATCTATTACAAGAATGTTTATGAGACGCCTAGGTGGCTCAGTGATTGAGTATTTGCCTTCAGCTCAGGTCATGATCTCAGGGTCCTGCATCAGTTTCCCCCCAGGGAAGCTGTTTCTCCCTCTGCCTGTGTCTCTGCCTCTCTGTGTGTCTCATGAATGAATGAATAAAATCTTAAAAAGGAATGTGTATGACAGCTCTATTTATAATTGTCAGTCCTGTAAACAACTCAAATATCCTTCAGTAATTGAATGGGCAAGTAAACAATGGTGTATGCCCATACTACCATGATACTACCACAAGAGATTAAAAGGAACATATTTTGTATATACACCTTGGATGATCTCCAAGGCCTTATGCTGAAGTGAATGAAGCCAGTATCAAAAAGTTGCAAATTCCATGTTTCTTTGTATATTATATTCTGTAAAAAGATAAAACCTTAGTTGTAGAACAGAGATCAGTGGTTGCCAGGGAGTAAGGGTGGAAAATGATGGAATAAAATGTGAGAGATTTGGTGGGTGGTGATGTAATTATTCTGTGTTCTTTTCCCTGTTGGTGGTTACATTAATATATGCATGGGAGAAAATTCATAGAACTGTGGACCACAAGTAAAGGTCAGTTTTACCATATGTTACTTTAAAAATACAATTTTAAATACCAGACCTTGTTTGTAGTGGTGAAATGCTTGGAAGAAAAGCTGCATGAAATGCAAAGTGAAGTTTGCCTCTGATGACTTTAAGAAAAGTAGAACCATTGTAGATAGACACAAATTTTCCAAAAAATCATGTGAAGAAATAAAAAGTTCTAAGAAACAATATTATACTGTTTTTAATTCAGAAATTAAAGTTTCAAAATAAAATATTATATAGAATTAAGATAAACTAATGCCAATGTAGATTTTTATAAATGACAACAAAAATACATTTTTAAAATAATTTTTTAATGAAAAGATAATACTAAGAGAACTCTAGATCTTTTTCAGGCATTTATTCCATATAAATTCCCGAGGGTGACCAAAATATAGCTTAAACATGACTCAGTTAACCTAACCTACCATCTGCAACTCCTTTTTGGTGGTTCTAAGTATCTTAAGAAAGTGCAATTCCAAGTGTCCCCTTTTGCTGTGTGCATGTTTCTTCAAATATATAATATCCCTAGAGGGAATTTAGAAATCACTTCTTTGTGCCAAGGCTTCTGAGTGATTCATTTGGAATCTTCTACCTTTGGTTCATACTTCTACTTACAGTTTCAAAAAATAGTGTTCCCTCACTGTATCCCTATAGCTGTGTCAGTATCAATTCAAATTTCTGGAAGGAGGGGAATCTCATTCAAGTACTAGAATTATTCACATAGAGATCACTGTGTTAAAAACATTCTGACCTTGTCTCTCTCCATGTCTGCAGTTTGGTTACTCCTTACTTCCCTGGCCACCCCAAACATATAGTTCCCTAAAGCCAGTAGTCATTTTCATGTCTTTGAACTTTACACATGCCACCTCCTCTGTCTAGATATTCTTGCTTATTATTCACCCTGACAATTTCTGCCCTTTCTTCTAAAGGTTATTCAGGAATTACTTGCTTCAGTCAGTTTGTACTAATTATTCTCTACTCCTCACATGGTGGATTGACTACTTCCTAAATTTGCCCTATTCATGGTTGTCTTCACAGTTCACTGAATTTGCCTCTGTGTTATTCCTTATACAGTATATTTTAATTTTATCTACTTACCAAACTAAATGGTATCACGAAGAGATTTCCTTTCATCAATTCATGTATTTTTTATTTTGTTCTGTTTTGCCAGCAATATTGTTGGAGAAATTCAGTAAATGTTTGGATAAATGTATAAATGAATATGTGAATGAATGGATTCAGTGTTTCTTGGCTTCAGTCCTTTCATTCTAAAATATCTACAAAATATTCTCTATAAAACAGTTTTTCCATTCTATAGCATGTAAAGTATTTGAAAATGTGTTATTGACAAAAGCTGGCAGCATAGATGAAATCCTTTCTCACATAAGAGCATATGATTGTTTTCACAACCAGTTCAGACAACACTGAATAAACTCACACCCACTCTACCTATAGCATCGTTGCTGTGATGTCCATAGAATGTCTAAAAGCAAAATTATTTACAAGTTATACCATTGAGAGTTGAATATATTATAATGCACATTATTTTCAAAGAAAAAATTGTTGAGTTACTTTTATTTAATATTAAGTTGAGGTAGCTTTGCAGGATCGTTGAAATAAAATATACCATGTGCAAATGAAAACCTCATAATCAAGTGAAAGAAAATCTTAAACTTTTAATGTTTAAGATTTTAATTTTCCTATCTATATATAACTAGATCTTCACAAGAAGTTGGTGAAGTGAGTAATATCCTTTCTCATAGGAGGAAATAAATGTACAGAGAGATTCAGGAACTTGCCCAAGGATACACAGTAAATAGAGAAGATCTTAGAAGTATGAATCTGAAGTTTAAGTTCTTAAAAACTGTGCCAAGTAGGTGATTAATTCTGTCTTAAAATTTTATAACTTTGCAGATAATTAGCATTTTAAGTGGGCCAACTCAAAAGACATCCTATATAAAGGCAATAAAATAGTCAAGCCCTAGAAATGAAACAACAATTTAAGGGGGGAAAATGTGAATAAAAGTGGTGAAGATTTGGCTGTAACATAGGTTGCACTAAAATTAGAAAAGGAAATTGAAATTAGAGTATGGGAGGCTTGGAAGGGTAAGTCTCAGTACACAGTTTATTTAATTATTCATCCTCCAACAACAATTGGGTGTCTACTGTATGCAAATCTTTGCTGCAAGTGCTAGGGATAGAGTAGCAAATAAGACAAAGAAAAACCTTATCCTCATGGAGATAGAATTTTAAAGAGGGTGACAGACTATAAACACGTAAATATATAATGTATGTTGGGTAATTACAAGGGCTCTAAAGAAGGAAAAAGAAACACTGAGGAATATAATTCTTTGTTTTCTTTTTCTTTGAACCTAAGAAATGCAAGTTTTCTGTGTCATCATTTTATTGGCCTGAGATAATTTTCTCCTACCTGTGATGCTTAGTTCTTTGACATTGTCCCCCAAAGGAGTAAGGGAGAAAGTCCAGTCCGGGACATGTATACTTTCTAGCTCCTTCCTAACTGCATCATCTTCTGTAGTACCTCATCTGTGTTCATTTTACCTCTTGCCAGATTCTGTTTATTATATAATGAAAGAGAAGTAGGCAGTGGACAGTCTTCATAATACAGCCTCCCTGAAAAAAAGTTCTGTGTACCCTGATTTCAGGTTGGTTTGCACCTTGGGTGTCTGGGAAAGAACAAGACTGTAGGAAGAGATTAAGTAGCTCCTGATCTTTAGAACAAGCAGGTTTGTTCTACTTTCAGTGGCAAAACATGTATTATGAGCAACTGACAATTTTTCTTAACACTCCAAAATATCTCAGTTTTTCCCACTTACCTTATATTTAACTGAAATGTTTCCCAGACTCAACCCTGGCAATAGTTTACTCACTGGATCCTAGTTGTTTTTTCTTCCTGTTTTGTTTTGTGAAAATGTATTTTTTTCTATTTCCAAGTTACTGTAAATACTTCAATTGACAAATTGAGAGAAACTGCAGAAAGACCAGGCAGTTCAAATGCATATTTAAACAAAAACCCCAAAACCAAAAGTAACTTTTCAAGGATGTTTATCTCTGAAAATTTCAATGGATAAAATATATCTTGTAATTAAGACAAAAAGAAATATCCCTGATAAATAATTGTGTTATGAATGCTACATTAAGCAGAAAGACATTATGAGGAAGTTACCCATATAACACTTTTCTGAATTTTACTAATCCAGATGTTGAGCTGTTACTACCCCCCCTTCTACTTCCTCATTTCCACTGTGCAAATATCCAGTGAACTCTTCCATATTTTCTGTAGTCATTTAGAAGAGAGGAGGATTGGTTCACATTCTTCCTGCTTTGGAGATTAATGATATAGTCAATCATCTAAAATTCACATGGATCATTACTGCATTCACATTAATTTATGCTCAATTAACACACTTAGAATCAGTTTTCTATGGAGTTTAGCCAATTGGCTTTATAGCTTCTGGCTCTGAAAGATTCATTTTGCTTCTGATCACTGGTAATATGATGAGCAATAGTCCTCATTCCTGTTATTAAAGTCTTTTGGGCTTTGGTTTTTCATAAATTGAACAGGGCCAGTAGGCAGTGGGATGACTATGACCAAATTCCTGGCTAAGAGCCATGTTGCTCAATCCTGGCAGCTGTCCTCCACACAGATGTTGGGATGAACACCTGAACAGCAGGGTCACAGTGCTAGTGTATTGTAAGGGCCATTGGGAAGAAGACCATGTTAAATTCAGAGGGAGAGAGCAAATATGTTGTCTGCACTTGAATCTGTGTGCTGGAATATAAGTGAGAGAATCATCAGGTCTTGCTTTCCTTTAGAACAAATCAACAGGAATATGGCTCTTTTCATGCTCAAACCTAGAAATATTTCTTTAGGAAACATTGTGCTTAGAGCTTCATCAAACATAGGAGAATGTGGAATCCTTTTTTGTCTAAGTTTGGATGAAAAAAGTGAATATCTAATAATCAAAATAGAAAGTTTTTATGGTGAGTTAATTTACATGGGCTGCTGTCATATTTATTGAACAAAATAAATATATATTCCTGTGTAATGTTCAGTGCTCTAGTTAAAAACCTAAAGCATTTATTTTGTTTTTCTTTTTAAAATTAAGATATGTAAAAGATTTTTAGTTCTTTTTGATTAATTCAAACTAAGGGTTTTGAAAAAAGATTTTATTACAAAAAATATCTTTTGTACATATATTAATTAGGTATTAATAGTAATTTACCTTAAATTAGATAATCAGCTAAATTAAAGGGAGCAAGGCCAGAGGCTTTCACAAGAACCTATGTCTTCTCATTATTCCTCATAGAGTGGATCGGTTTCTCACCTGTCAATGTAACATCTTACATAAGAGAGATACTATTCTAATATATGACCCTATCAAATATATTTTTTTCTGTTACTATGTTTGGAATATATTTCCTAGACCTAAAGACCAGGAAGCAGGAGAGATAGGCTCTGGAGATGTCACCTGCAAAATTACCAAAGATGCAATTCCGGAAAAGACTGAAATTTATTAAAAAGAGCTTAGAGAAACTTAGCTCAGGTGACTTTGTCTCCAGTTCCATTTTCAAGCCCAGATAAGCAATCTTTTTTTTTTTTTAAAGATTTTATTTATCCATGAGAGACACACACAGAGAGAGAGACAGAGATATAGGCAGAGGGAGAAGCAGGCTCCCCACGGGGAGCCTGATGTAGGATTTGATCCTTAGGATTGTGACCTGAGCCAAAGGCAGACACTGAACCACCCAGGTGCCCCCAACAAGCAATCTTGAGGAAATTTGACACAAAGAGAATAGAAAGTACTACCACTTATTTTATGCTTACCTTAGTCTAACACATTGTTGTATATATTTGACACCTCATCTCAATCTTCATAAATATATGGAATGGGTATTATATTATTATACAATATAATACATTCTATATTATATAGAAAGACAAATAACATGCCCTGGATCACATGCCCTGAGGTATGGGTCTCCAGCTCTCTATCCAGCACCTGCATATTAGCCTTGGTGCTAGGTAGGAGAAAGGAATCACATGTTTTGGGGAGACAGAATGTTTAAAGCTGTGCAAACATCATTTAGTTCAGGGCTACTGTGAATACAATTAGGACAGAATTATCTTTTGGGTCAGACCACTAGATCATACGACCCATTCATCCCTCTCTTGCAAAGAACTCGAGGTATATTGTGGCAAAGCAGGACTCTTCTCTGTGATGACAAACTAAAAAATAAGGCTATAATAACTAAATATTCCAACCATCTTCAATGACCTATCATGACTCCTTCATTCACCAAGACTAGATTCCCCAGAAGTGAGGCAGGGGTTAGGGGAGAAATGAAGCAGGAGGAAAACATACATACTGAAAAATCAGTAAGAGAAATGATAAAAGTTAGAGGAAAGAAATCTGAGAGATAAAAGTACAAAATAAGAAAATAAAGTTGAGATAATGTCTTTGTAAACATGACAGGAATTTATTTTAATTTACTAAACCCCAAACATTTACATATCTAAAGAAAACAGTGTTTTCTTTGTGCCAAACACTACCAGTCTTAGTCCTGGCAATGAATGAATGAATATATAATACTTACCCTCAAAGAATTCATAACATAACAGTTAATAGGCAAAAATGTAACTAAGTTTAGCAAATGGGAACAAAGGTTTTTTTAGTCCAAGGAGGTATTCCACATATTAATGGCACTTGGAAGCTGTCACAGATCTGAATGTAGTTTCTCCCCACTTAGTTTTAAGCTTTTTGTTCTTGTCCAGTACAAAACAGGAGGCTTAGCAACAATGTGTCATGAAGTTTCGGACTAAATTATATACTTGGGAAGGTAGTATTTTTGTTAGATCCATGTACATGTAGCCAGTGATACAATATAGCTTATTATACTCATTTCTCTTTTTAAGCCCTAAACTTTCTTTGAATGCTCTCATATATGAACATAAAAATCTAAAGCAGATAAAATTTGTAATCTATTTAAAGTGAAGTCAATAAGATTGAATCAGTAACTATTATATACCATAAACTCAATCAACTAGACAATTTATAGCTTTTGTTAGGCACAAAAAGTTGAAATCCTGGTTTATGGATGATAGCATAGTCATTAAGAATTGTATTTTGTGTGTATAGTATTGACAACATCAGGCAATACCATTTTGTAATCCCAACAGACTATGTAATTCAATGGTTCTAAAAATCTGAAAGTAAAACCACCAGGAATTTATCAGTTATGTTTTTAACTTAAATTATAATAGTAACTAACACCTCTTCAAATTTTTTTTTGTGAATATGAAAAGAAGTACTTAAAGCCTAAAGGAAGCATTGGATTCTTTTTACTGTGGTATTATTGGAAAACCATATATTATGTATTTTTATACTACTATTAATTTCATGTCAAGACCTAGCTATTTGGCCAAAGGATCCCTGTGATCCTTGCCTGGTATTTAATTGTATGTGTCACACATGAACTACTAAAGCTTATCTCTTAGCACTCTTTTTTTTTTTTTTACACTAAGAACTAAGGGCACCTGGGTGGTTCAAATAATTAAGCATCTGACTCTTTCTTTTAGCTCAGGTATGATTTCATGGTCCTAAGATTGAGTCCTGCTTTGGGCTCCAAGTTCAGCAGGGAGCCTAGTGGAGGTTCCCTTTCTCTTCCTCTCACCACACATACTCCCTCTCTAAAATAAATAAATTCTTAAAAAGAAACAAAAACAACTAAGAGCTAAAATTTTCTACCAACAGGCACATTAATTACAGTTTTTTAAAAAATATGTACTGTTAAGGGAAAGATGATACTGAGAACTACACAAAACTAATAATCCACATAACAGTAGTTATCATGTTACTGCTCTAGAAATTATGAATAAAATATACTTGAGTCTATATCATCTGTTTTTATTAGACTTTTAAAAGTATTTTTTAACTATCAATTTTTTAAATGAAACTAAAGAAATGCAGGTTTGTAGACCTATTGAAGCACTTGAGATTGCAAGGGTAAACACTTCCTTCCTGCTAGAATAAATATGGCTGAAATGAATTTATCAGTGAATATTGTTGGAAGATAAAGAGAACATGATGCTGCAATTTCTTTTTCACTTTAAGGTTATTTGTTTACTTATTTTTTTGCATTGCATACATAATTTTTATTTTACCTTATATAGTTTTAATCTTTATAGTATATACTTATTTGGCATTAAGATTTCTCTCTAGTGGATGGAAAATAATTATAAATTTAGCTCTAGCTTTTTTTTTTCATTTTCAACAAATTCCATTATCCAGATGCAAAATCAACAAGAACATATTTTTACTTGATGTATACTTCAGAATACATGGTTCTAAAATATTTAGAATGTGCGTTCCTCAAGTATACACAGAAGAATCCCCTGGTTAAATCACCTAATAAGGGGCATAACAAATATTACAAATTTAGGAATATTGAAATCCTACTAAGTATATTTTCCAACCACAATGGAACACAACTAAAGATCAACAATAAAACAAAGATGAAAATCTATAATTATCAAATATTTAATATGTAAATATTAAACAACACACTACTGCACAAGTAATGGGCCAAATAAATCAAATGGCAAATCAAATTCTGTCTTAAAACAAAAGAAAAAACACAGTATTCCAAAAACCTTTGGGATACAGCAAAAGCAGATCATAGAGTGGAATTTGTGCTATAAATATTTGTATTAAGAAAAATTTTTCAAGTAAACATTACACTACAGGAACTAGTAAAAGAAGAAACATAGCTGAACATTAGTAGAAGAAGGAAATAAAGAAATATCAGAAATAGAGACCAGAATAAATAATATAACACTGACAGTAATGGCCAGCTTTTCCAAAAAAATAAAATTGACAATACTTTAATTACATTAAGAAAAAAGAGAGAGAAGACTCAAAAACCAAAATGAGAAATGAAAGAGAAAACAATACAACAGATAGTACAGAAATATATAGTGTGTTAACATTACTATAAGCAATTGTATACTAACAAATCAGATAACTTAGGGAAAAAAAGATAATTCCTAAAACTGCATAAGTTACCAAGATTGAATCCTGAATCTTGAATCCAAGAAATAGGAAATTTTCTTAGACCAATAACAAGAAGGAAATTTGAATTAGGAATCAAAAATTTCCACCAGAAAAGTCAAGACTATATAGTTACATGGCTGAATTCTACAAACATTAAAAAAAATAATTAATGACAGTCTTTCCCTAAGTCTAACAAACAATGGACTAGAGGGAATACATTTAAAATCATTCTATGAGGCCAGTATTACCCTGATAACCAAAGTAGGATGAAAACAATATAAGAACAAAAAAGTCTAGTTTGTCAGATGTAAGCATTGCTACTCCAGCTTTCTTTTGACATCAATTTGCATGATAAATGGTTTTCCACCCCCTCACTTTCAATCTGCAGGTATCTTTAGGTCTAAAATGAGATTCTGCTAGGCAGCATATAGATAGATCTTGATTTCATTTTGTTTTGTTTTTAATCCTTTCTGACACCCTCTGTCTTTTTTTTTTTTTTTCACCCTCTGTCTTTTGATTGGAGTACTTTTTCTCTTTACATTCAAAATGCATTTCGATAGATATGTATTTATTGCCATTTTGTTACTTGTTTTGCCATTGTTTCTGGAGATTTTCTCTGATCCTTTCTTGTCTTTGTCACTTTTGGTCTCTCCACTCAGTGTTTCTTCTCTAATATTTCTTATAGGGCTGATTTGTTGGTCAGTCACAAACTCCTTTAGTTTTGTTTGTCTGAGAGACTCTTTATCTCTCCTATTCTGAATGATACCCTTACTGGATAGAGTTTTCTTGGCTGCAGAATCTTCCCACTCAGCACTTTGAATAGATCATGCCACTTCTGAACAAGTTTCTGTTGAGAAATCTCCAGCTAGCCTTATGGGTTTTCCCTTGAATGCTAAAGACTTCTTTTGTCTTGCTGCTTTTAACATTTTCCTTTATCACTGTATTTTGCAAATTTAATTATAGTATGTCTTGATGTTGTACTGCTTTTGTTGATTTTGGCAAGAGTTCTCTGTGCCTCCTGGATCTAGATATGTTTCCATCTACAGATTAGGGAAGTTTTCTGCTATTATTATTTTTAAAGATTTTATTTATTTGACAGAGGATGAGAAAGAGAGAGCACAAGCTGATGGAGTAGCAGCCAGAGAGAGGAGAGAGAGGAAGAAGCAGGCTCCCCACTGTGCAGAGAGCCTGACATGGCGCTCTAGGACCCTGGGATCATGACCTGAGCTGAAGGCAGGAGCTTAACTGACTGACACCTGGGTGTCCCCTATTATTTCTTGAAATAAATTTTCTGTCCCCTTTTCTCTCTTCTTCTTCTTCTGGGACTCTTGTAACATGAATTTCAATATGTTTGATGGAGTCACTGAGTTTCTTAAGTCTATTCTTGTGTTCCATATTTTTTCTTTCTCTCTTCATTATTTTCCATTATGTCTTCTACATTACTAATCCATTCCTCTGTTTCTTCCAGCCTGCTACTCATTGCATCAAGCCTGTTTCCAATCTTGTTTATTGCATTCTCCATCTCTGACTCTTTTAACTCTTTTGTCTCTGCAATAAAAATCTCACTGATATCTTTTCTCAAGCCCAGTGAGCCTCCTTATGATTTTTGCTTTAAATTCTCCATCAGATACTTATATCTGTTTTGCTTAGATCTCTGGCTGTAGTTTTATCCTGTTCTTTCATTTGGGATAAATGCCACTTTTGTGCATTAGAAAAGCCAGTTATGTCTCCAGCTTCTAAGTAATGGCCTTATGAAAAAGAGGTCATGTAGTACCCAGTGACTGATGCTTAAGAGAGTGTCTCTGGTATATGCTGTGTGCATTCTGCTGCTATGTTTTGGCCACTCTATCCTTCAGGCTAGTCATCTGCAGAGGCTCTCCTTGCCTGCTGTGGTAAGTATTTTGTCCTTGACTAGAAGGTGGTGAGTTTTAGCTAGATGTGCTATGAGCTAGATGTGCTTGTGAAATGAGACCTGGTACCAACTTCACCAGAACTGAGGCCCTGAAGGACTCCCTGATTGGTAGATGTGGTGTGGGCAGGAGTTCATGCTGGTCTTCTAGGGGAAGGGCCTGCTACACTGGAACTGATGCAACCTTGACTGAGAATGGAAGTCCTGCCAGAGCAGGGGGGAGTGGGGCTTTGTGTAAGCAAATTAGGGAGCCAATGTCTGCACTGAGCTGATTCCTAAAGGTGGCTCTCTGTTTATGCTGAGAGGCAGGGGAGGGAAATGGTTCCAGCCAGCTCCTTTGTTCCCAGAGAAGTGTCAATGTGAACACTGCCTTTCAGAGATGTGCTTGGAAAAGAGTGAAGAATCTCCCCAATGTGTGTTCCAGCATTCTTCAGATCACTATTTCTATGCTGTCTGCCCTCCGGTGGTTTGCCTGCCTTCTCTCTAGGAGCAAGGCAGTGCCTGCTGGGCTCTATCCAGCCAAGCCTGCTGACCTTTAAAGCTCAAGACATTAAGCACTGCTGATGGTCAGAACTCATGAAATTCAGCCTCTCTGTTTTCCAAACCAGTGGTTTTGGGGAAACACTTTCCATGTGCATTCCTCTGTCTGTTCCTCTCTTGCTCTTCTCCATAACTAGTCCCTCTGACCTCCCAGCCCTTGCAATTCATTTTCTCCCCTAAACCACTTCTCTGCATATCCTACCTTCTTCATTGTGGCCATTTCTTTCCCTTTAATGTGGAGTTTGTTCTGTCAGTCTTCAGGTTGATTTATGGGGTATTTAGCCTGATTAAGATAGTTGTGTTCATGAGACAAGATAAGTCTAGGATCCTCCTACCATGCCATCGTCTTCCTTTTTTTTTATGCTATTGTGATTTTGGAAAATGACTGTTAGGACAGTTATTTTGTGTGGGAGGTATTCTGTAAAGCTGGTAAAAGAACAGATGTTTCTAACATGTCTCAACTTAAAATATTTGCTAAATCCTATTTCTCACTGTAGTAATATATGCACTTTTTTTTTCCTGAGGCATAAAAAAGCATAATAGATAATATATGTTTCTCCAAAAATAAATGGCTGCTTTCATAAAAACAGCATTTTATGGGAAAACAATGCAAAAATAATCACTGATGAAAATTAGAGAGGCAGTGTAAGAGTGAACTTCATGTATTACACCATTCATTGGCATATGATTGTGATGATAACCTCAAACCAGAAGTACATAAAATATTACAAGATGTCATTGATGCAGTTAATTTCATTAAAACAAGGCCTTCTTCAAAATGTAAAAGAAATTTAGTAATAGTTTGTAATAAAACTCCGTTTTCAACAGTCTTTTGTACCTAAATATTTATTGGTTGCCTTCTGGCAACAAACTCTATAGAATTGTTACTTTAAAAACAAGTAACACCTTAAAAAAAAAGAAAACATGACAAGTAAAAAATAAAATAAGAAATGAAAACATGACCAATGTTCTGAATGAGCTGATATTTTCTGTGATGACAATCATAGTGATATGCTACCTACCTTAATATTTCAGAACACACACTTACTTTATCTTTTCCATTATAGCAGAACTCCCATTTGATTGATGTTTGACAAAAATCTTCTTTAGTATTTAGCTCTTGCTAAATAGAAAGTATTTGAAAATTGATGTTTTTAAAAGTTTTCATCAATAAAGTATTTAATTTTTTAATTACAATGCATTTTTGTCAAAACAAAAATTATTTGATCTCCACAGTTCAAATACATGGAAGCAAACCTTTCTCAAATGTTTGAGAATCACAAATTTCTTGATCTCTGAAATAAGTGTATGGTAAACATTAAATGATTAGTTTCTAAGAAAAACTAATATTAAGGAAGATGGAAATCAGTCAGCCATCTTGCAACAAAATCCTTTGTACTACAAGTAATTTTTTATTGGAATTAAAAATTTTATAAAGCACCTTTTTTCAGGTATGATGGTTATTAAAACTAAAGAGCAAAATAAAGCAACCTTAGAACCAGACTTCTAAAACACTATGTACTATTAAAAAGTAAATCAAAGGCACCTGGGTAGCTCAGTCAGTTAAGTGTCCAACTTGGCTCAGGTCATGATCTCAGGGTCTTGGTATCGAGCCCCATGTTAGGCTCCACACTCAGTGAGGAATCTGCTTGAGGATTCTCTCTCTCCCTCTTCTGCCTTTCCCCCACCCTCCCCCTGCTAATGCTCTCAATCTCTTTCTCTTTCTTAAATAAATAAATCTTAAAAAAATTTCAACCAAAACTTAAAAGTATTTAAAAATATTTTTCTCTCAATAGAACAAAATGGCAACATACCAATGAAAATGTAATTAATTTTTAAACTAATATTGTTTATATTATCTTGTTTAATTTTCTACTTTTTTGTAAGTGTTGAACACATATAACATGTTGCTACAATAATATGTTTCATATAAGTTACAAATATGTAAGTGCACATTTGTTAGAAGCACAGGGTCTATTTTTAACAAAATTTGGAGATCAAAGCACAATGAGGATTATATAATTTTGGGGTAGGAACCTTCCATATACCAATTGTATCATTTAAAACTGTTAAATTGTCCACAACCTTATGAAGAATTTAAATATTAACTGACAGTAGAGAATAGTTGACAATAGCAGCCTTATCAGTATAGTATTGTGATAAAAATAATAAATATTAGTGTCAATCAGATTGGATTTAAGACTAAATTGACATGCAAACTTGGGCCACTTATCTTTATGACCATTTGTTTTTATATCTATAAAATGTTGATATGGTATCTAGCTTTCTGAGGTGTTATGGGAAATTGAGTAGATCTGTGTATGACATTACTTGATAAATGGTAGGTTTTTAAATTACTTGGTAAGTAGTAGTTATAATAAATTAATCTGTATAAAATTACAGACAGGGGTACCTGAGTGGGTCAGTCACTTAAGTGTCTTACATCAGCTCAGGTCATCATCTTGGGATCCTGAGATCAAGCCCCATGTCAGGCTCCACTCTCAATGGGAGTCTGCTTGTCCCTCTCCCTCTGTCCCTCCCCCTGCTTATGCTCTGTCTCTCCCAAATAAATAAATAAAATCTTAAAACAGAAAACCTTTATAAATAGTGAAGTTTCTGTAGGGAAGACTATGTACCCTTAGATGATTCTGTAACCTCTTGTTCAGAATTTCACACGGTGAAGCTGTATCTCAGTAATTTCCTTTGAATAGATCTAATATAAAGATATTAACTGCTTTAGAAATGAAATTTAATAATGTATATGTATTTATACACATCTCATATCTCTGTGTATAATCCAAAGAATAAGAACTTTGTTATCTGTTTTTCTAAAGTCAGATTAATCTTTCCTCTACCTCTTCTAGTCTGTAGTGACACCAATTCTTCTACTGAGAGCCTATCAGAGAGCAAAGAGAAGGAAAGTGATAGATTGATTATCTTAGGTTGGTTATTCATTCATTTGGAGCTGAAAGCAACTATTGAGGCAAACTTGTATTTTCTTTGGACTTCTTGATCACAGCCCCCAGGTAGATATCAGTGATGGCCATTTCATTTTTATATATAAAGATTGACAGCTTAAGAGCTAAATACAGGGTTCAGAAGCAGATAAGGGTCAAGGGTTATTTCAAGAAGGATAGCAATGAGTAACATTGAAAACTTATTTAAATACCTTCTTTTCTGTACATAATGATCCATGCTTGTTTTCTAAGTATATTGAAAAATAAAAGAAGGTTAAGTGGGGCTTGTCAACTAAGAGAAACAAGTTTATGCACTCAATTTTATGCTATCTTTAAATGCAAATTGTTGTTAATGCAGCTATGACTAGAAGACCATTCCATCTGATGATGCATTACTGTGATTAATTCTGCACTATCTCAACAGCCCTCCCAACTATTTCTTCAAACATTTCACAGTAGATGACTTCTGTTTGACCTGTTACTTGCTAATTATTGGTGAATTCTCTTCTTTGTTTAAAAAAAATATTTATTTGAGAGAGTGAGAACATGCATGTGGGGGCAAGGCAGAGTAAGAGAGAATCTTAAGCAGGCTCCATGCTTGGCGTGGAGCTGGATGTGGGACTTTATCTCTGATCCCTGAGATCATGAACTGAGCCAAAACCAAGAGTCCAGTGCTTAGCTGAATGTGCCGCCCATTGCCCCAATTCTCCTACACAATGGAGAAATTTGAGTCTATCATAATACTATGAACTATAAACCCTGGATTTAAAGAAAAATGTCAAATTCTTAGTCAAGAGAGCATATGGATTGCCTCTTAAAGATTGATTTGATACAAGGGGGATACAGAGAGCATCAAAATCAATCAGAAGTTGACAGATTGAAAAGTGTATATGCATTAATTTGAATAATCAGAATTTAAAAAAGCATTAAGGATACTTTGGATAACTATAATAATTGTATGAAAAAAAAGGAAACTATAATATAGGTACAAGGATAGAAAGCAAAGTGTCTCTAAATGTCTACCTGGTTGGAATCATAAGAGAGACTTCAACCAGCATATTTCATTAAATCTCCAAACAGACTGTTATAAAGCATAAGGTTGGTGTTTCTCCAGAGCAGACAGTCCTTTGATGTTTTCTTTTCTCCTTGTTCCCTTTTCAAGGCTGGACTCTTGGCTCCCAAATAGGGAGCAGGGCAAGAGAGTAGGGAGATCACTTCTGGCATGATATTCTCCTGTTGGGGATTTTCTCTGATCACAATAATTACTAACATATACTCCTCTATACTGAAATTTTTCCTTATCTACCTCTTTCTTAGTCCCATGAGGGAAACGTACACTATTCTTTCCAAATCTAATTATTGAATGCCTCTTTACTAATTGCATGCTCTAACACCTATCATTGTCTATTACCAAATCTTTAACTTCTTTCCACTTTTCCCTTAATCATGTAAATAAGCATCTCAAATATCTCCTGCCTTAAAAGTTACTGTAAAAAAAAAAACACAAAAAAATTCACTTCATGTTTTCCAGTAGGTATACAATATACATTTCATTTGTTTCTTTAGTCAACATAGTTGTGTGTGTATGTATTATGGTCCAGGCAGTGTTCCAAGTCTGGAATTACAGAAATTGGCACAACAAATATGCAAATGTGTAAGAAAATGATAGATGATTAAGGGGCATATGGAAAACAAATGTTAAAATATGTATAGGTGTTGACCAAGGGCCAATTTTAGACTTGGTGGTCAGTGAAGACTCCCTCAAAAAGAGATGATATTCTGAGAATTGAGTGCTATGAAAATTATTCTATGTCATAATCTGGGGTCAGAGTGTTCCAGGCACTCACTAGCTCTATAGCTGATGTGAAGACTCTAAAACAAGAATGTGATTTGATATATTTGAAGAATAGAAGAACATTGTACCCTTTAAAAGATCCATGTGTATTGCCATGGAAGGCAAGAACTTGTCCTTTATATGGCTAAGTAGTATTTCATCTCCTTTATCTGTTCATCTGTTAGTGGATATTTGGATTGCTTCCATATCTTAGCTATTGTAAACAATGCTGTGTAAACATATGAGTGCATATATTTTTTTGAATTACTGTTTTTGTTTTCTTTGGGTAAATACCCAGGAGTGGAATTACCATATCACATGGCATTTCACTTTTTAGTAAGTGTAATTATCATGCTTTTGGCTTGAGTACCTGGATGTATGACTGGACTTATGAATAAGATGCAAAAGTATGGATAAGAGAGATTAATGGGAGGAACATAACCAGAGATATGTTTAGCTTTGTTATATTTAAGGTAATTAGTTCTGTAATTATGGAGTTAGGTAAATGGTCAGGGCTAGACTTCTAAATTTAGAGTAAACTTTTAAAATAAAGATCCCTGGAATAGATGAAATTGTGTGCAAATAAAATGCCAGCAGAGAAAATAAAGAGACCCCAAAGATGACATACTATGAATTTAGTGTTTACAACTACCACCCTCCCCAAATTCACATGCTGATTATTGAACATAATGGCATTTGAAAGAGAAGCCTTGTGGAGGCAATTGTATCATGAAGGCAGAACCCTCATGATGAAATGAGTGCCCTTATAAAAAAGAACTGCCTGTTCTCTCCTCTTTCCTTCTCTCTACTATGTGAGGAAAATTAGGAAGAGGGCTCTCATCAGAACTCTACCATACTGGCACTCTAACCTGGGACTTTTCAGATCTAGAATCATGAGAAATGAATGTTTGTTGATTACACCATTCTGTCTACGGTTTTTGTTACAGAGCTCAAGCAGATTAAGACAGGGCACTATCATATTTACAGGTCCATTGGAAGATGAAAATCTAGTAAAATGACACAAAGTCAGGAGAATATGATATAGAGATTCAAAGAGGAGGAAAGAATCAGTCACATTGAATGCTACAGAGAGGACAATTAAAATGGGGACTAAGGAAGGAGGATTGTATCTAGGAAGAAGGAGGTCATTTGAGAGCCTAGGAAAAAGCAAAATTACTTGAGTGTTAGGCAGGAGGTCTTAAGTGGAGTGGATACAAGGAAATTGGGTGGTAGGGAAAGAGCTGGAGATAGCTATTATACACAGCTCTTCTGGGATTTTGCATAAAGAAGAAAAAAACAGCTCAGTTTATAAACTTGCTATCTCAATATCATTATCTTCTACAGAACTCCTTGCAGTCACTTCCACCAGTTACAGATTTCTCCCCCCCCCCCACCCAACCCCATGGTATAAAATCCATTAATTACTGGTATCGCAGTTTCTAAATGATAAAGTAACTGTTGAAATTAAATAAGCACTTTGGGACCCATCAAAATTTAAAGAATTTATTAAAGATCATATTTCTTGATAAAATGATGTAACAAAACACTAAATTGACTTGCCACCTTTAGTAAATGCTTAATGTATATGCTAAGGAAAAGAACTTTTGAAACTATAACAAATTTTACTCTATTTTATGAGAGGGGGAGAGAGAATCTTAAGCAGGCTCCATTCTCAGCACAGAGCCCAATGTAGAGCTCCATCTCACATGACCTGAGCAAAATCAAAAGTCAGATGCTTAATCAACTAAGCCACCCAGGTGTCCCTTTAAATTTAATTTAATAAGCTAATGTATGTGGTAGGTGTTCTTTAGGCAGACACGGTTGACACATTGAGCTCTTTTTTAGTGGTATTTCATTTTTTTTAGTGGTATTTCAAAAATGTCATTAAAATAATTCTACTTAATAGGGTACACATATTTTATAATTTTTTATGAAATATGATTAGACTATTTCCTTGAAATACATACTTGTTAGTATTTATGAAGCTTACAATTGGTACCTTTTGTATGATAGACTATGAAAACCTAATGAAGTAAATTTCAGTTTAAGTAGTATGTATTGAATTATTATTGTACCACTGTTAATTCTACAAATTGTTCTCTGCTAACTATAGTTACATGTTCTTGAAAATAAGAAATTTAAGATGAAATGACACTTGATTTTTAGAATACTTAATAAAAAAGAACAAGAGTTCAAAATATTGGATTATTGATTGAGAATATATGTGATGCAGATTAGGCTATTTAACAGTTGAAATTTTACCTTTGTAAGTAATAGTTTAAAATTCTTAGTCCAAGAAGTCTTACTTAAATCAGTAATTTGCATGGAATCAGGCTAGCAATTAAGATGGAGCTTAAATTGGATCTATTAAAACAGCCTTTGTGTTAAGATTAATCAGAGATTGTAAATTGTCTGCAGCAAACAGTGATCTCAAACATGAACATTACACAGAAAAAGAGATACTATGGCATATTACTTCGGGTCTTGCACTAAAATATTTTATAAACATCAAGATTATGATAATGGAAGAATTTTAATAAAACCAGCAACAAATATAATCAAACAAGTTACAAAAATAACAGAAAAATAATAGTAACTATCTCTAGGTGACTTAATACAGTGCTGGAATAGAATTAGCAGACAAGTAACCTGCTTTTTAGCTATTTTGCCCACTTCGGTCTCCAGAATTTTGATCATAGTTCTTAGCTGGATTTCACCTCTTTCAAATATTCCTCAGAAGTGATATATAAAAAAAAAAGCTTTGTTTAAACTCAGAATTTTATGAAGCCAACAAAAAAGTAATGAAAAAAATCTATGCTGTAGAATAACTAGATGGTCACATTAAGCATTAAAAAATTGACAATATTGACAATATATTACAAATAATATGTAGCAGCATTCTAAAAAGCACATGTAATCTCTAATCATTAGGGAACTAGAAGAACACTCAGCAACTTTATAGAAGTAGATGAATTATCATAAAAGAGAATACAATTTTGGAGACTTCAACACAAGAAAGTGCCGGGGTTTTCTTTCTCACATTTGAGTCCAATTTAAGTCATATAGAGTGAGGGCAGGATGGAGGAGAGGGCTCAGCTATTTGCATTTATTCAAGGACCCAACTAGTGATTCTTCTATCTATCCTTTGAAGGCCTCTGTTTCATCGAATTTTCTGGATGCAGCCAGGTGGCAGTACAGAAATGGAGTACATATTTCTATCCAATTCTAATGGGTAGAATTCACTTCTGTGGTCTTAGACCACATGGGAATCTAGAAAATGTGTACCCAGACTGTGTACCCAGGAGGAAAAGGATCTGATAGACCAAAGGCATTAATTCTGCTGTTGAAGATTTATAGTTTGCATCGAATATGTGGATCATGTTTTTTTCTCTTGCTTACTTAGGCACTGTCATCACATTCTTTTATGTGTGAATGAATGCTACTCATCGTTCTTTCTTAAGATTTCACACATCCACACACTTCTGTCTTTCCTGTTAATATCTTTTTTCAGACTCTTACTCTTTCCAATCAAGATTAACAAATCATCTACATAATTGATGATCTTCCTCTGGCTCCTTCCAGGATCTCCACATACATTCTTGAGTGATCTTTTGAAAGGCACATGTGATCCTGTCACCTCCTGATGAAATCCTTGAATTATTAACCTTTTCCTACAGCAAAAATCCAACTCCTTCACAGAGATTATAAATACCTAAATACTCAGCACATTTAGACAGAGTGCTGCCATTATGATTTCAGAAAATTCTTCATTCTAGTTGTACCATGTCCTACATGTTGAAACTTGGCATATTTTTCTGAAGCCAAAGCTTATATTCCTTTTTCTACTCTCACAAATGATAAGTTCATGTGAATGATCAAGTCTTGCTCAATCTTAACTTCAAAGAATCATACCTATTTGATAAAAAATAACTTTAGTAATGGTACTGTTGAAACAGAAGTTTTATGTATTTGAAGCTAAGTAACAGGTGCTTTGGGGAGCCTGGATGGCTCAGTCAGTTAAGCATCCAACTCTTGCTATCAGCTCAGGTCTTGATCTCAGAGTGTTGAGTTCAAGCCCTATGTTGGATCCCATGCTGGGCATGGAGCCTACTTAAAACAAAACAGATGCTTGGATATTGAATTAATCACTACTTTTAAAAATATTCTATTTATACTTAATAACACAAAATAAAAATGTATTTATGTATTTTAATATTTTATATGTGTATGTATTCACAGATCAGATACTTACTGATTCTTACCAGATCTTTCCAGAAATTCATGCCCTCTATGTGTACTCTACCTTGCTTGAATTAAAGAACCATTTCCCAGTCTCCTCTGCTGCTTTTTCATTGCAGGATTTGATTGTCACTGTCATCAACAAAGGCTGCCCTTCTACTAGTACTGGTGTCTACTCCTAGTGATCAGGCAGGTGCCACCACTCTGGTTTCATGGCAGGGAGGATACACTGATTTTTCATGTATTATGTGGCCCTAAGGATAGGGAGAAACATGTTTATCATTCCCACAGCCCAGATGGGATCAGTTTGACATTTTTCATTTGAATGTAATGAAATTTGGGACATTGGATAGTACAGTGATACTAAATTACCTGTCAACTCTTCTGCCTTCCTAGATACACTTTAGAAATTTTTATGTGGCTACTTCTTTCCCCCACTCTGGGACTGCCTTTAATTAAAGGCAGATGGCTCATCCTCTATAATCATTGACTCTAGTCTCAATATAAAAGCACATCCCTGACTTCTCAGAAGAAGAGAACATTTCTAACGCTCAGTTTCCTCTGTCCTCATTTAATGCCACAGAAGTGACACAGTTCCCAACATGATATTGCAAATGCAATTTTCTTTGAAGAAAACTCTTATCCACAAGGCTGTGGATTAGCCCTTTGGCCTCAATAATACATTCATACATACAATTCATGTATTCATGTATGCATTTATTTATTTATTCAATCAGTATGTATTAGACACCAGCCTTAAACTAGGCACTGGGAAAAATTTAAAGGAGGAAAACAAATCTCTGGCTTTATTGAACTTATTTTCTAGTGGTAGGAGTTGACATTAAATAAAAATATTTGATGTAACACATCTGGGTATTGACAAGAGGGAATATGATGCAGGAAAAATGGTTTGTGATTAATGGAACACAGTCACTAATGTCAAAGAGTACAATTCCAAAAATCTAGGTTACTAAGCCCCAAAGGATCAAAAACTCTGCATGTGGGGACTCCAAATAGAATTGTTACAGGCTTGCTCCAATTCCTTCAAACATCTATCAGAGTATCAGAGGATCGAAAAAAAGCTAGGGATCTAATCTCTCACTTCTTCATTTTCTGTTCTCTGAATCTGGATTATCCAGGGATTTGTAAAATTATCAAAATGACACATGAAAACTCATAGTTACTTTCACTGGAAGGTTCAGACCCAGACCCCTTCATTAGTCACTGATTATTACATTTTCAAGACGTTGTTATTTAATATTCTTGTTTCCTTTGCATCCCAATAAACCAATTTATGTCTAAAATACCACATCTTTGGGATCCCTGGGTGGCTCAGCAGTTGAGCGTCTGCCTTTGACTCAGGGCGTGATCCTGGAGTTCTGGGATCGAGTCCTGCATCAGGTTCCCTGCATGGAGCCTGCTTCTCCCTCTGCCTGTGTTTCTGCCTCTTCTCTGTGTTTCTCATGAATAAATGAATCAAATATTTAAAAAAATAATAAAATAAAATACCACATCCTCTATACAATGAAAGAACATATAATAAAGTTATAAATTATCAGAATGATATGGGGTTTAGGTAGAGGATAAGTTATTCTGGGAAGTACTAGCAAAATTCCTTATTCATGTTTTATGACAAACTTCAAAATAATTATTACTACTTTATCAGAAAGTATAGTTTCTTCACTATAAATGAAATTTTGTTTGTCCATTCTTTGTTAATATTTATTGTATTCTAGGAATTTACTTTAAATTTCACTGCAAAATTCAGTAGGGAAAAAAAAGATTTTAATATGCATGATTTTGCTTTAAAGATAACTTCCTTATAAAATATGCATGCCAAAATTATATATAAAATTTAACTATCATTCTTACCTTACCATATGCTCTAATACTACAGGCATTTTCTAATATTGTTGTGTTAATATCATTAAGTTCATTTGTATAAAACAAAATATGCAGTGATTTTATCTTGATATATTATCAAATGTCCTTTTAACAATTTGCTTTTTTTGTATATCTTCTCTTTCTGTCTTCATTAGAATTTCCATCAAAACATATTTCTTTACACTAATTGAGTTATTGATTATGAGAAAATTTATTTACAGTGCAACGTCTCCACATGGAAAGAAAGAAGCTAGCATATTATCATGGAACCAATCATCATCAATGGCTTTGAGTATTATTATAAATATTTGTTAGATAAAAAGAATACCTCAGTAATAAACTTAAACAGCTGTCCTCTCAATTTCAAGTCTTGTTTTAGCATACTCTCAGTAGAAGCACCAATTCCAATACATTCTGTTGTTGAAGCCATTGCCTTCCTTATAAGAGTATAAAGAGCAGGTAGGGCAAAGTAGAACTAATGGAACATTATGATAGGAAAGAGTTTGTTCTTTTTCTTCTTCCTTCTTCTCCTTCCTTCTTCATATTCCTTCATCCTTCCTCTTTTATTTCTTCCTTTTTCTCCCTCCTCCTTCCTTTCCCCTATCCCCTCCCCCTCTTCTCTACCCCCTACATATTTTTCATGACATTTGGAGAATATCTAAGACTAAAGTTGCTTATCTTATCAATAAAACCTTTATGTACAAATTAAATTTGCAATTTTAAAACCAGCGTTGCTAATTTTCTTTGTAACAAACCCTTTTTCCTAGAACTACCTGAGTGCTTACACTAAGTGACAAGTCTGGCTTCCTTGGAATCCAGTTTTATCCTATGTCACTTTCCTTCTTTCTCAAGGGTGGAATAACAGAGACCGGGAACAGCAACAAAAAAGTTGGGTGAGGAAGAGTAGTGACATGTGACCCGTTCCTTGATGTACATTCTACCTCATAACAATTACTAAGTAGGGCTGCATTTTTCACATATAATGTCTATGTATTTTTCATTACATTCTTCACTGGGAGATGGAATCATTACCAAATTGTATGGGATAGAAAAAGGGAAGCTTTTAGTAAGGTGAAAGAATTCCAGACCCTCTCTACCACAAACTGAGTTCAATTAGCTTTTAGTGATCTTTTAATATATGGAAAAATATAAGAATAAGATGTAATCCCTGAACCCAGAAGTTACAAACAGTAAAGGAAACAGAATATGAATTAGATATAAAACAGTATATAATTACATTTCAAAACAAACTCTACATTCCAGATGTGAAACAAGTCATAAACAGTACGAAACAGAAAAAAATCAAATGTAAAAGTATACAGTACAACAAATAATTGTTAGAGGAGAGAAGAAGGAACTATATACACATCAGAGATTTAAGGACATATACCATGTTAGTTTTTCAATTGAACGTCCAAAGCTGTCTATGCATTCAGTCATGTTCTCAGTCTTCAATTCAATTCTTCTGTGCTACAAAGGTTACACAGTCAGGTAAGATATTGGTAGATTTCTAGTTAAAACTCATTAGACTGCAAAGATTAGAAACTCACTTAAATTAGAGTAAATTCAAAGGGTTATTACTGAATACTTCTGGGAAATCACATGAAGTACTATGGTCAGGAATATAGATGGGCCTCATAGGGTCCCAAGGGGAGAAATGAAAAGGTAATGTAGAACCAGTGGTGACTCTTCATCATTCCTTCTTGGATCTTCATGTTCTTTATGTCTGACTTGTTCCTTTTCCTAACCAATCACTTTCTTCAACTCATCTATGTCCTCTTTGCCAATAACTGAACTCTATACACTGCTTTGGTTTGCCATGATATGGTCTCAGGCCTGCATTTTTATATGTCTTTTCAAATGCCTAGTCATAAGTGACTCTGGTTTCTAAGTTTGTTGATGATATTTTAAGGACAAGACATTTAATTTTTATTCACTGGCAAATGGATTGCTTGAATCAGAGTGAGGAGTTCACTTCTCTTCCAGCCAGGCACATGGTTGGGGAGGATCATATGGCATGTATTGCTGCAGAAAGGCCAGGTTCTGCAGAAAGGAATGCAGAAGAGAAAGAAAGGAAGCCTATCTTTGTCTTCAAGTTGCTTACAGATGTGTGAGGGAGAAATTCAGAGAGATGAAAACAATTTGTCAGGTACAATGAACTTATCAAGTGACATGTATTGTGCTGAGTGGTTTAAAAAGTGTGAGCACTCAGAACAGAAGAAAATTTTAGTCAACCATACTTCTTCCCTGTGTATCCTTTATTAATCATATAGATGCAAGTACATATGTACACACACACACCTCACTCATCTATTATCCCAGAGAAAAACAACAGCAATAAAAGCCTTGAAGAAAAGTGAAATACATGAAAACAAAATGTTGTTTTCTTTTGGTAACAGCATCATAAAAAATAATTAACTGTGTCCTTTCCAAATTTCACACTTAAAACACCACATTTCCTTGCACTTGTATTAGAGGTCGAGCCAGTGGCAAAGATATGGCATTTGGAATTAATATAGCAAAAGTGAGGGTAGTAAAAGACTGACCTCACTATAGTGGAGACCTGATAATCATGGTGATTTAAAACAAAATATGTATTAAGAGGCAAGCATGGGAAAGAAAATTTGCAGAAATATGACAAAGAGCTGATACACTTAATAGGAAATTTCCAGGATGTTTTTTATGTATATTTGCTCACCAGGATCTTTTCTTTCTTTTTTAAAGATGTTATTTATTTATTTATGCATGAAAGACAGAGAGAGAGAGAGAGGCAGGCTCCATGCAGGGAACCTGATGTGGGACTCGATCCCAGGACTCCAGGATCACACCCTGCGCTAAAGGCAAGCGCTAAACCACTGAGCCACCTGGGGATCCCCCCTTTTCTTTCTTTTATTTTTTTTCTTTTTTTTTTAATTTTTATTTATTTATGATAGTCACAGAGAGAGAGAGAGAGAGAGAGAGAGAGAGAGAGAGGCAGAGACATAGGCAGAGGGAGAAGCAGGCTCCATGCACCGGGAGCCTGACGTAGGATTCGATCCAGGGTCTCCAGGATCGCGCCCTGGGCCAAAGGCAGGCACCAAACTGCTGCGCCACCCAGGGATCCCCCCTTTTCTTTCTTTTAAAAAATTTTTTTAATTCCAGTGTAGTTAACATACAGTGTTATATTAGTTTCAGGTGTACAATTGAGTGACTCAACAATTGCATGCATCACCCAGTGCTCATCAGGGACAAGTGTTCTTCTTAATCCCCATCACCTGATTTCTGATTTCAACCATCTCCCCCCACCACCCCCCCCCCCGCCCCAACATCACTTTGTTCTCAATAATTGAGTTTTTTTTTTTTTTAGTTTATCTCTTTCCATTTGCTCTTTCATTTTGTTTCTGAAATTCCACATGAGTGAAATACGTGGAATTCTCTGACTAATTTTGTTTGGGATTATCACCATATTTTATAATTATAATTATCGCCATATTTTATGATTACTATATGAAAAAGGGACTAACATTAAAATGCACTGAGTTATCTTTGTATCAAATAAAGTTCAGTAAGTTGATTCACTGTGCATTATCTCTGAATCTTCTATACATCAGTGTTTATTCTTATTCTTTAAGCAACATATACAATATAGCATTTTTAAATCATTTGACTATAGTACCCAACTTTTTATGTCAGATACATCTCCAACTAGAAGTTAGTAGTTTTCATAAATGCCAAATATATACATAGATATATAAATATATGAATTAAACATTATGTAACAATAAAAAGTAACCCAATGTGAACCCTGCTACCAATAAAAAGAAAACAAATTTGAACAACACAATTTTTAAGACCAAATTAGCATCCTTTTTTGTTGCAAAGCCCAGAATATTTAGAGACCTCTCACACACCTACTGAATCTAAAAGCAATCTAGTAATTCATACCAGCAGCACTGGGAAAGGGCATACCATTTGATCTTGTAATTATATTCTAAGTGTCCAGTTTGAGGGAAGATCCAGAGAATAAAAGAAAGTTTATGAGAAAATATTTTCATGTTAGTATTAATGATGAAAATTTGAAATAAGTGCTCTCAGGCAGGGAAATTATTAAATTACAGCATATATACAAATATAATATGGTGTAATCACTAATATCCTGGTTTAGAAGAATATTTAATGAAGAAAGTCTCTTAGTATAAAGTTAATTAAAGAAAAAGATGCATGTATATGTATATATGTGGATATATATAGTATTTCAAAATGTATGTATTAATCAGAGAAAAAAACCTGCAATCAAATATATCAGATTTTAATATTTTTACCTTTTTATGCAGGATTATTTGTGTGTGCATGTGTATTTGTGTATAATTCTTTTTAAGTTTGTATCTCTTAACATTTTCCAAATCTACTTTGTGCATATTTATCAAAGAAAACATTTACGAAGGTATGTTACAGTTGTCAGCTTTGAAGAGATTTAGGTCTCCCTGTTTTTGACTTACAATTAAGGGTGTTCCAAGAACCATCACATTTAAAATTCCATCTCTAAAGAAGTAAGAAGAAAGGTATTCATTTACATTATGTTTTAGCAACTTGCGCACAATCTTTTAAATGCAAATAGCTGAATGCATATTTCAAAGTTAAAAAATTAAGGCATTTTTCAAGTACTGATTTACAGGAGTGTGCCGGCAAAGTATCTTGTGGATGAAAATTTATCATGCCAGGAAATAATTGAAATTGTAGCTGAAAGGTTCCTGAAAACAACCTTTTTATCTGTGGCTTAAATAAAAACTTTTCATTTCAAACGCAGTTCTAACTGCACCATATAGCTCAAGTGATCAGTGATCAGTAAAAGTAGACAACTGACTTCTTCAAGGAGTCTTGATTTTTATGTGATTTGATCAACTCACAGAGTATAAATTCTACTGCCAGAGCTAAACATATGCATGGGCTTATCTGAATTCTTGTATTCCAGGCATCTGGTAAAATATGTTCATGTCACTAGCTTCTTTCAAGTAGTGTTTATCATCATCTCCCTGATTGCCTAATATAAGTTTACAGCCAGTCTCTTAGGTGTACTAGTACATTACAGCCCTCCACAGATATCATAAACAGCGACATCTTTGGTAATGAATGTCAGAATCATGCCAGCCTATGAGTATATTATCCATCTCCATGCCTCATTGCGGACACACCAAGTGAGGAGCTTATTCCAAACTCTATAGTCAAACAAACCCTAATGTACAAAGTTTCCATGTGTTGCACAAGGAAGGCATTTGAGAAGTACAGACAATTATGAAGACTAAATGTCTCTTATTTAAGACAACATTGGCTCAGTCATTTATTTCCCTTAACTTGTCCCCTACTGTGGATATATTTGAAAGCATAGGATCGTGAGGCCAGAGAGACCTTAAAGATTCTAGTCTGAATGTTTAAATTTTCAAGTTAAGAAACAAGTTATTTGTCAAAAATACACTGACAGCTGGTGATGTATTTAGAAGTAGAACTGAAATATTTCAACTCCCAATCTGGTGTTGATTCCATTATACCAGGCTCACTAACCAAATAACTTATTTCCCAAATAAGTTTATTTAGAGCGACCACATTTCATTATATTTTAAAATGGATTATCTATTCTTCTCTCCAGCCTTTCCCTTCCCTCCCCTAAGTTCCCCCCATCCTTTCCCTCTCTTCTTCCTTCCTCTTCGTTTTCTTCGTTTTCTTCCTTTTCCTTCCTCTCTTCTTTCCTTTCATCCACCCCTCCCTCTTTTCCTTCTCTTACCTATCTTCCTTTCTTCCTTCCACCCTCCTTTGGTTTACTCTTTGTATAGCCTGTTTTGCTCTCCCATTTAAGCAACATTGTTACCTCTCTGTATGCCCTTTACTTTCCATATGACATTTGTATGGCATCCTCTGTATTTTCTCTTGCCCAACCACTGATTTTTGGAAGGATGTAGGTCAGAGCTGGTTATCATTTACTGTCCTTTAATTCTTTAGTTCATTTGTGTAAATGTAGTCTTTAGTCAAAATAACAAAAAAGTCAGGATTAATTAAATCTTTTTGAAAGATGACTAATAATAGCACTTTTTGGTGAATTTTCTAGATTATAATAGAAACAAATCTTTTATCCCACAGTGTACTTTTAAGGAGGTTATAGCATCTGTTCTAGATTAAATAGCATTGATGTTTGTATTCATTATGTAATATTTTATGGATTATTAACACCTTGTCACACTCTAGAAACTATAGAATGATGTTATACTGGCATGTATTAAAAACACTCTCCAGCATGCTAATATCTATTAATCAATACAAATACAGAAAGCATCATCACTAATATTATGACAACCTAGTTGAAGAAAATCATTTTAGGCAACATTGTTAGGTAGCAGTTTTATCTTCTTTTAACACAAACATAAAAATAGTTGTTAAGTATCTCCCTAACTGTATGAGGTATGTGTTAGGATGTTGGGTGAATACAAAAATTAATAGGTTAATAGTGGTCCTGTAAATAAGTATAATCAGGAACTGTGAAATTAAAGAAAGCTTTACTTGTTTAACAAAAGAAATATTAGTGTTTGGTGATGGGGCTGTGAAAATACTAGTTACTTTCTTATTGTTGATATTGAATAATGCTGTGTAAAACTGCATTTATAGTTGATGTAATTGATACTTATGAAAATTGACCCATTACAAATATGTGGGGTACTTTATTTAATTGATTTAATTAGCCTGTTATTAGAATGGCCAGACCAATTTGGCCAGTTCAAAAGTAGTAGATTTGATTGATTAGGGAAAAAGAAGGAGAGGGATGTTTGGTGGAATAAAGCACCTTTTCTTTAAAAAAATATGTATATAGTGGAGAGATTACTTGTGTCCAGTTAGGTGAAGCACAGTGGGATGCCTACAGGGAATTCCAGCTCACGAAGCTCCCTTCAGACATTATTAGACCAGATAAGCTGTTTTAAAATATAAAGGTGAAGATTTGCACAAATACTCATGGAATCTTTTAGATCCTGTATTAAAAATAGTAGATAAAGAAGGGTGCCTGGGTGGCTCAGTTGGTTAAGTGTCTGACTCTTGATTTGGGCTCAGGTCATAATCTCAGGGTCATTATATCAAGCCCTGCTTTGGGATCTTGCTCAGCAGAGAGTCTGCTTGAGATTTTCTCTCTCCCTTTCACTCTGTCCCTCCTCTCTGTGTACTCTCACCCTCTCTCTCAAATTTAAAAAAAGGAAAAAGTAGATAAAGATTCAAATAAATATGACCAGATACTTATAGCACATTATAATGTTACTAAAATAATATTCATGAAAATTATAGGATACTATAGAGAACTCCTGAGGTCCATAACATTGAATAAAAAATAAAACATGAAGATATTTGCTAGTAACCACAAGTATATATTTTAAATGTTTCTTAAATGCTTATAAGGTGGTACAAGAAAAAGTAGATATTGACTCCTTTATGAATGAACATGGTGTTTGACAGGGTAGGGCATGGTGGATGGTTTCATATCTATAAATTGCTTTCAAATGTTTTTGAAATAGTATGTAGTAAATATTATTATTTTTACAGAGAAAGTAATAATTTAAAAGCCTAAATCTAGGGGATCCCTGGGTGGCTCAGCGGTTTAGCGCCTGCCTTTGGCCCAGGGCGTGATCCTGGAGTCCCGGGGTTGAATCCCGCGTTGGGCTCCCTGCCTGGAGCCTGCTTCTCCCTCCTCCTGTGTCTCTGCCTCTCTCTCTCTTTCTCTATGTCTATCATACATACATACATAAATAAATAAATAAATAAATAAATAAATAAATAAATAAATAAATCTATCTATCTTAAGTAAAATAAAAGCCTAAATCTAAATGGAATAAAAAGTGCAATTTGAAAAAAAAAAAAAAGTGCAATTTGAGAAACAAAATCTTCAGTGTATTATATGTATATAAAATTAATACATTAGTTGTTTGAATATTCTTTTTTGATGATTTAGCTGTTAAGTTCATTTTGCTCCACTTTATTGGAGTTTCTATTTTTTTCTTATTTTAAATATGAATTATATCGTTAATATTTCCTAATGGTGCCTTTTCATGAACAGAAGTTCTTAATTTTAATGAGATCTAATTCATCATAGCTTTCATTTTTGATAGTGTTTTTAAAGGATGTCCTTGCCCATCCTAAGATCATGAATATATATTGTATGCTTTTTTCTGTTTATTTGTTATACATTTTTGCCTACGTATCTATATACAGTTCATCATTGTGTCTTGTAAATAAGAGATCAAGGTTTATTTTTATTTTTAACCATATCCGATTGGTCCAATCTCATTTACCCCATACACATCATTTCCTCACTATATTTCAGTGGCATATTTACTTCTAATCAAATGACTAAATATTTGTGGGTCAGTCTCTGCACTCTATTCTGTTCCACTGAATTATTTCTCTAATAGTACACCAAAACATGGTGCTGGACTAATGTCAAATAAATAATAAATCTTTATATCAGATGTATAAGTTCTTCAACTCTATTTAATAAAGATTATCTTCACAGTTCTTAGTTCTTTGCATCTTATAAATGATATAATTAATTTATTCAATTTTCATAACAAAATTAATGCACAAGGAAAAACATCTGCTCTGAATTTTATTGGGATTGCATTAACTCTATAGATCAATGTAGCAAGAACTGACCTGACAGTATTGAATGTTCCAATTCATGAACAAACCATCCTTCCATTCTTAGGTTCTCCTTAACTACTCCCTGAGGGGACTTATATTTCTATACTTTGCATATTATATTTCAATCAAGAGGAGGAAAATAAATGACATATGTACCATTTACATAATAGTAGCTAATAAGTGTAAATGTCTATTGAGAATTTACAGTGTATCTGACCCTGTATTTGTTCATTTTGAGTACATCATTTCATCTTCACCACAATCTTATGAGTAAATATCTTGATAATTCCCATTGAATTGATGTCAGTCTGAGATTGAATAAGTTATATGACTGATGGTTGTAGATCAAACAGCTGGTATGATAATAACAAGATCAAATCCAGACCTGCCAAATGGGAAAGTCCATGGTCTTAAAACCTACACAGCAGTTTCCAGTAGACTCAACATCTGTACTTTTATAATGTGCACTACAACAATAGTTGGATTTTTAGATTTATATTCCCAGTGTTTATTGCTAATTCCATTTACAAAGATTAATAAACTTTCAGGTAAAAATGTTTTACAGTATAATGTGGTAGGCAATGCCAATTTAAGTATAAAGTGTTCTAGCCCTGCCTTGCTCAGTTACCAAGTATCTGGATGAGCATTTGAACTTATATATATTTTTTCTCTCTGGGATGTTTGTGTGTAGCATGGGAATAATAATTCCTAAGCTACTTTCATCAGCAACTATTGAGGCTATTAAATTATGTGTTTAAGGTGAAAATACTTTAATAGCTTTTTAGAAGATACATTATTACTTTAAAAGCCTATTTGTTTAATACATGTTTCAAATATAGACTATGTAAAATGATTTTTTGCCCCAGATTCAGTACCTCTTTCATCAATTTATTCTTACTAATTGTATAGAAGAAAAAAGCATTTACTGTCTTTATGTTTCCTATTAAATAGAGTGACCATATATCCTGGTTTGCCTTGAAAAGTCCAAGTTAATTCCAATTTCCCCAGTATAATGATTAAAAGAACCTCCTGTAACTCTTATCAGGAAAAGAATAAAAAATTTATATGGACACCTTAGTATCCAGTGATGATTTGCCTTTTCATTTTTTTTTGACTAAGCTAAATTTATTTAAATTTGCCTTTTTCAATGTATTTTACTGTATACCTCCAAAGAATTGCTAAGACTGCTTCCATATATTTCTAACTGACTTAAGAGTCTCCAATGTTATCTTTTTTTAAAAGATTTTATTTATTTATTTTACAGTGAGAGAGAAAGCAAGCAGGCCTGAGAGCACATGAGTAGGGGGAGGGGCAGAGAGGGAGTACTCAGAGCTAAACCAGGAGCCCCAGGCCAGATTTTGGCCTAGATGCTGGGGGTGGGGCTTGCAGCTTAATCCTAGGACCCTGAGGTCTTGACCTGAGTGATAACAGGAGTAGGATGGGAAGGGGCTGAGCCAGAAGGGACCCCACTGTAGTGCTATCTTTCAAACAGATTGCAGTTTACTTTGCAGCATAAAAATGCAGCTCATATGTGTATTTAAAGCGCTAGATCTATCAGTTCCTATATGCATATAAAAATATGAGCTATTTTTAGGTTGCTGAGTGGTTTTTATTTGCATTTTTTTTTAAAAACAGATTGTCAAGCAAATTTCAAAATGGCAGACAGGAGTACTTTTGATATAGTGAACATGTATTAAAGTAGAGATGAGCAAGTTACTTGGCCATATTGACTAATGCCAACCATCAATTATACTCAAGCTGGACAGGAAGAAAGGTATGCTAGATTTACGCTAGGTTTACATCACTTTTTCATAATGTTGGGTTCCTTTGGTAGCCTTGCTTGCTATTCCCATAACCACATGTCCTAGTTGTGGTATTAGAGAGTAAACAGATGTTTGAAAGGAACTAAAATCTGGGAAAAAAATTCTGTTTCTACAGCCACAGGGACTCTTGGGAAACACACTGACATTTCATAAAAGAGTGCTTTCTTAACATTTTTTATAACTAAAGACCCATTTCTGGGGTTGTCTCATAAAGAGCTTATCACTGCTCAAAGAACACTTAAATTTACCCTCTTACCAGAATAGGATGGTAGGGAATATCTATATGATAATTTCTTAAGTTATAGGATTTGGGCTTTATTTTTGTTGTTGTTTTTTTTTTTAATCTTCTGTTTTTGTTTCTGTTTTCCTCAGCTTATATCCATTTTGTATCCTAAAGGTGCTTATTGGGTTTGTTTGTTGTTTGTTTGTGCAACCCATGTGTTGAATAATGAATGAGCTACTTGGTCCTCTCCTCTGTTTGATTCTGTTGAAGCAGTTTCTCACAAATTTTGTTTTCCTAGTACTGAAGCAGATTTTACTCTCTTAATTCTTTTTTATATCATTTAACAAGCTTTTAGGAGGAAGGTTACCTTAATTGTGTGAGCTGAAATCACTTTTTAAAAATATTCTATTTAAATTCAATTTACCAACATATAACACCCAGTGCTCATCCCATCAAGTGCCCTTTTTTAGTGCCCATTACCTAGTTATCCCATCCCACCCCACCCTCCCCTTCTGCAACCCTTTGTTTATTTTCCAGAGCTAGGAATTTCTCATGGTTTGCCTTCCTCTCTAATTTTTCCCCACTCAGTTTCCCTCCTTTCCCTTATAGTCCCTTTCACTATTTCTATATTCCACATATGAGTGAAACCATATGATGATTCCCTTCCTCCAATTGACTTATTTCACTCAGCATAACACCCTCCAGTTTCATCCATGTTGATGTAAATGATAGGTATCTGCCCTTTCTGATGGCTGATATTCCATTGTGGTATATATATATATATATATATACCACATCTTCTTTAAAGGCAATATATATATATATATATATATATATATATACCACATCTTCTTTATCGATTCATCTGTTGAAGGACATCATGGTTCCTTACACAGTTTAGCTATTGTGGACATTGCTGCTATGAACATTGGGGTGCAGGTGTCCTGTTGTTTCACTACATCTGTATCTTTTGGGTAAATACACAGTAGTGCAATTGCTGGGTCATAGGGTAACTCTATTTTTTACTTCTTGAGAAACCTCCACACAGTTTTCCAGAGTGGCTGCACCAGCCTGCATTCTTACCAACAGTGCAAGAGGGTTCCCCTTTCTCCACATCCTCTCCAACATTTGTTGTTTCCTGTCTTGTTAATTTTAGCCATTTTTACTGATGTAAAGTGGTGTCTCCTTGTGGATTTGTGAAATCACTAACTTAAAGGAAATTTCGTTTCCTTATCATTCAAACATTCTTAAAAATTTTGTTTTAAGATTATATGATCATGAAATCTTTTCTTTATGTAAATGGGAGGGGAAACAATGCATTTTTTCATTCAGTGTCTAGAAATTTCTCATTTCAAAGATAATCTAGACTGATGATTCTGGGTAAGCTGCTGAGAATAAAACAGCAGAGTTTTAAAGGAATTCTGTTTTTACACATGGCGAACTTGCTAACCCTCAGACTGGATAAATTAATCATGTTCTGATAGGGCAGCCCCAGACAGCCAACCTTTGAGTGTCTATTCTTTTCTATAATCAATATAGCAATTTAGCATTTAAACCTGCCTCCAGGCTACAGGGCAGAAAAGTCATTGTGAAAATCCTTGTATTCTATTTATATTTTTTGTTGATAATGTGAAATGATTTTTTGTAAGGAAAAAAAATCCAAAATTAAAAACAAATTACAGTTATTGCTCTTATTTCCTTCATACTGAATGTAAAAAATTGGTTGTAATCCACATAAATGAGAATATAATTTTTGTAGGTCATAATTATTAATTAAAATGACAATATCATTTTTAAAATCAAATACAGCAGATAAACAAAGTGAGAACTAAATAATCAGAGCTATCAAAGTGACTTGAATGATTTCATATACTGGGCCATTCCTCTATATTTAAGATATATAAATTATATAAATATATATAGTACCTTATATATAAATGTATAAAATAGCCATATTGTAGCTGTGCCTATGAGCTAATGAATTTCATTTATTATATTGAAAGAAAATCTCCAAGTCTTCCTCTTTTGTTTGTCAAATTTCACCTACAAAAGTTCTTAAAATTAACAATAATTCCAATGTTTAGAAATACTTATGTATAAGATTTATCATGTTTTAAGGAAAATATATATAAACTTCCCAATGGAAAGGGGTGACCAGTTCCAGCTTTCTTTAAAAAAAAAAAAAAAAAAAGTATGGTGTATCCTCAGTTTGATTATCTTTTCCTCTTCATGTGGCATAATCTTTACACATTATATATTTCCATGACTTTTCTAGAAATTATAATTTCTTGGTTTTATTTCTTTGTATATTTTATCAATACAGAATCATTTTTTTCAAATTACAGAATGCTGAAAGTGAGGTCAATCACAGCATAATAAGTGAAATTTAGAAATAAGCATTTATAATAAATAATGGCAGTACTAGGTATTTACCCAAAGAACACCAAAATACGAATTCAAAGGGATACATGCACCCAATGTTTATAGCACTATTATTACAACAGCTAAACTATGAAAACAGCCCAAGTGTCCATTTATGATAAATGAATACAGAAGTTTGAGGTGTGTGTATAGGAGAGAAGCAAACCATAAAACAGACTCTTAACCATAGAGAAAAATCTGGTTTACCAGAGGGAAGGGGGTGGAGGGTTGGGCAAGGTAGGTGATGCGAATTCAGAAGAGTACTTGTCCTGATGAGCACCAGGTATCGTATGGAAGTGTTGAATCACTGTATTGTTTACCTGAAACTAATATTACATGTATGTTAGTTAACTGAAATTTAATTGTAAACTTAACAAATTAAAATAGATAATAAAACACACATCCAAAGAGCAGTCTTTTACTAGTGCCTACTATTTCTTTCTTACTGTATATAAAATGATAATACTGTCATTTTCAAAACAAACAAACAAACCAATCAACCAGTAAAACTGCCTTTCCAGGTGGTAAAATAAATAAATTGTTTAACTAATGGGACCTCTCTAAATTATGAGCTTTGTTTATTTAGTAGGCCCATACTACAAAGATATGAGTACTGTGTTTGTCATGCAACATCAGGCAATAAAAATAGTACATAAAACTAGGACAACTGTACCACAGCTCATTTCTATGTGGTTCAGTTACTTATTTTATCATGCTAACAGAGACAGAAAAATTTCTTTATTTTTTTGATAATGAATTTTATGAATGATCTTTATTTCTTGAGGAACCTCTAGTCAAAAAAATTCTAACTGAAATTAATAATTCTCATTCAAGAAAAGCTAATTGGAGTCCACCTCTTTGCAAGCTGTTCTCTCTATGGGTTTGAAGGCAGAATTCATCTCTGTTCAGAGACCTTGAACCAAAGCCAAATCAATTTAGAGTCTATCTGTATTTTTCACTTCATCTCATGCCACTTTCTGGAATTGAAATGAGTTTATGTTTGTTTGGACCACCATGATACATTAGTATATATGGATCATGAATGATGAGCAAATGTGAACCCCCAACCCCCAATGAACAACTCTTAGCTAGAACTTATTGCCCATTAGCAGTCAAGGATAAAATTAAATCTGTTACAGAACAAAAAGTATCTTCCATTTTACATTCCCAAGTAGTTTGCTTTTTTTTTTTTTTTTCTCATTCTGATTTTCTGGTTTTAAATGGTAAAATAGTTCTCTGTTAAATAAGTTCTTTTGGCAAGATGGTAGGGGGTGAAAGGGGCAAGGTTAGAATTTTTTTATATGTTTTGGTCTTGAAGGGTTGCTATAGCTATGGTGCTATAGCTATTTTTCTGTAACATCAAGTATCACCGACAACTACAATGCAATTATACTAAATGTTCTTGTTTTTTAAGCCAGAAAATCTGTCCTTTGAAGGAAGAAAGGAAAGTGTTTTTATTTTTAGTAGGTTTTTAAAAAAGATTTTATTTATTTATTCATAAGAGACACGGAGAGAGAGAAGCAGAGACACAGGCAGAGGAAGAAGTAAGCTGTCTGTGGGGACCCTGATGCAGGACTTTATCCCAGGACCCCAAGATCTTGACTGGAGCCAAAGGTAAATGCTCAACCACTAAGCCACCTCAGTGCCCCTATTTTTGTGTTTTTATTTTAAACAATTTAAATCTATAGGTTATGATATTTCTTATCTTTACCTGTAATTAGTTTCCAGTTATTTTACATATTATTTGAATATATATATCCACTAGTATCATTTCATTCCAATAATAGAATTATCATTTAAAAAATAAATATATAAAAATCTTACCAATGTACATAACCAATACATTCTAAGTAAGAAATAGAAAGTATTATTATTTAAGTATTCAACCTGTTACTACTTATTAAACTATTCCAAGGATTACATTTTTCAACCCCAAAGAAATATGTTACCTCTATTCAGTATATATGCCTCTGATAATACTTCTGTCATTCTTAAAAATAGAAATATCTATAAAGTTTGTGGCATATAGGGAGGCAGAACTGTATAATAAATTAATTTTTCCAAATTACAGCAATACTGGATGTCAAAATCATCCTCTTTTATTAGGATCCAGAGGCCAAAAGTAACATATGTCAAGTAGTATGTTCCAAGAGCAAATGCAGTATTGTTTATATGAGACTTGTAAAGTGGCTTGTTAAAAACTTGTATGGGGGCTATATCTTGATTGGGATTTAGCTTACACAGTGTATGCATTTGTCAAAACTCAGTAAATGCACACTTAAGATGTATGCATTTCATTTTATATAAAACCAACTTGCTTTCTGGCACTTAAAAAGAAAATATCAATATGTATATATCATTAGCAGCAGCAGCATGAACAGCATAATCATTATCCTGGCAATATTTCAGTCAATGAGAGAGGAAAAACACACATGCTTACTCCTATTTTTTCTTTCTTTCTTTCTTTTTTTTTTTTTTTTTTTTGAGATCGACTAAATAAAGTCAGTGATTGTCCTTACAGATGTTACAGATCTACTCTTGGAAAATGATCAAATAATGCTTTAACTTTAAGTTGAACACAGTGTGTACAAAAAATGTTACTGACATTGTATTTTATATTTTATGTTATTAGTGTTACATTCATCTTCCTGTTCCCAGGACCAGGCATTCAACAAATAAAGAAAAACAATGAACACTGATTTTTGGATAGAATTCTTTGCATTCTAAAACAAAAGGGATTTCACTGCATTCTGAATCAGAGTTAAAGAATTGAAGTACACAAAATAGCCCCATATGTGGTAGATTAAGAGTGGTGTGCCCCTTTCTCATCCAAACTATGGTAATTATCCCCAAATACTGGTGGTATAAACCCATTAAAAAAACTAAATAAAAATTGAGCTGTCAAAAGCCTTCTAAATATTAAAAGTCAAAATTGGTCAAATTAAATAGAAACTTAAAAGAAAATACAAAACTTTCTTGAATAAAGACAAGCACTTGAGGTTCTTAGGCACCAAGACATTTGTCCAAAGTCATTTATTTGCAAGAACAGAGAGCTGCCATATTTACCAGCACATAGAAACACAACTTGAACTACGGAGCTACAAAGACTAAGACAAAAGCTTAGTGTGAAGACATGAAGAAAGCAATCTGTTTTGATTTTGATTTAGATTTGGCATGGCAGAGCATGAAAATTTCTTCACTGGGGTGAAACATAAGGGATCTTGAGATGAAGTCTAGATGTTAAACTCATTTGGTGTTGAGAAACAGTAGGAGGTAGGAGGTGTAAGAATATATACTGCCTGTGCAAGAATAATGTGAGAAGAACAAACAAAAAAATGAAACTAGGAAGCCCTCCGTGGGAATACAAAATTAATCAAAATGTAGATCAGTTGGTGGGAGAAAGTCAAGTAAATGTCTCGAGACTTTGCCTGAAGGACAAACTAAAAATACTTTTTAGGTGTTCAAAAAGTTTATAATTTTCTAACTAGTATTATAAGATACTACTACACATTACTTCAAAATATTAAATGATTCAGGCTTTCTCTGAGATTTTTCTATGCTAATATATGTTAAGAATTCTCCAAAAAGTGAAATAACATGATGTTTCCCAAAATTCTTTAAGTAGGATCTTTATTTAATTTTAAGAATTTGAGCAGGGTTCCACAAAATCCTCTTAAAAAATCCTGAGTGAAATTAACTGGAAATTTAAAAAGGATAAGATTAACATCTGTCAGCAATTCCATTTCAATACACCCATATTGAAATTGAGGCACTTAGCTCAGTGCTGTGAAATTAAGGAAAGGAAGATAGAATCCTTGCTCTTAAGAGCATATATGTGGTCCCAGAGAGATGTCACAAAAGAAAAGATTGATAAGCGAAAAAATTAAGGATGAAGGAGGATATGCCTTTCTATTTCTATTCTGCAACCTCTGTGTCTGCTTCAAAGTCTTTTTTATTTCCTAAGATTTTCATTTGGAAGTTTTCTTCTCACTCTATTCTTATCCATGGCTGAACTAGTCTACCCTGACAGTTTCATTTATGACAGCGTCTTGATTAGACTGTGTTCGTATTTCCAGTACATAATACTCTCCTGATCTCCAGACTAGGTATCTACATATCTACCAGTCACCTCAACCCACACAAACTCACATTTGTAAACTCAAACACTGTGTAACTGATCTTGCCATTTTATGTCTACTGTTTGTTTCTGCATTTATAATATTTGGTATAAATACAATTTTCAGAGAACCTGTCTGTTAAGACATACCTGTTAGACATCACTGGCTTTGATGTCTACCCCATCATAGCTAGTTTGATCTCTAGCCCATTACCAAACCTGTCAGGTTTACCTTGTTCTCAACACTGATTCCTGCTCTGCCACTTGTGTTACTGTGGCATTAGTTCAGTTCTCATCATTTCTCCCTGAGAGGACTGCATCAGTCACCTAAAGTCTTATTTTGATATTGTAATGGCAGACCTATTTTTATTTGAGGTAACTATTTGGAAGCAGCCCTTTTGATACATGGACGTTATGATACAAATACACATAAAATTGTGACTTTCAGTAAAATTAGATAGTAATGTCCCCAAATATTTCCCCTCAAGCCATACCCAACTTGTGAGTGTGGAACCATATGGGACTATCACAGGCAGATATGGGAAATGGGTGCAGGCTGAAGGAACAGATGAGGAACCATCTGGCAGATAAATCACACATTCAAACCAGGAGGTCCATTAATCTTCCTAAGAAAAATTATGACAACTTCCCAGGACCTTGAATGGCCTGTCCTTCAAGTATTCTGATTTCTTCAGCTCAGTAAAAATGTGGAGGAATCTATCTGGGCAATAGCACGAGTAATGCTTTCCTCTCCGGACTTCACAGGAATTCCTCAATTAAAATTTTAACACTTCTCCCCTACGTACAACCTTCACACTTTATATTTAATGAGGTCACACTTTTATAGGAATGGCATTTGAAAACATGATTGATTCCTTCTCAGAGGCAAATGTATTTCTAACTAAAAATTTAAAAACCTTCTTGTGGATCTTATTCTGATTATAAAAGACAAATAATTTATACATTTATGCATATATATCCAAGGAATGTAGAAGAAAAGACAAAAATAAAATTTCTCTATAATCATGGTTGAATTAAGGACAGAGGAAGAGGACACAGTGTGCACACATTATTTGATAATGAAAAATAGTGAATTTGCATTTTAACACAGTTTCACTTAAACTGCCATGTCACAAATGTTTTGAAAGTTACCTATGAATCAAATGCCCTACTGTGAATTCTCTACCTACCTCTATTTTCATATAAATGATATTTTTAAACATAGTATTCTTTGCTGTAACAGTGTTGCATGCCAATTCTAGATAACATCTGAAATATAGAAAAGCTGATGGTAAAAATTATAATCACCAATAAGCCAACTACACCATACTTTTAATTTAACCCATTTCCTTTCATTGTTTTTTTTTTCCCTATACATGCAAATTTAAGCCAGAAGCTAGAAAAAGGAAAGGATAATCTAACATGAATAGAAATTAGGGGCATCTGGCTGGCTCAATCAGTTAAGCATCTACTTTCAGTTCAGGTCATGATCCCAGGGCCTTGGGGTCAAGTCCCACATTGGGCTCCCTGCTCAGCGAGGAGGCTGCTTCTCCCTCTCCTCTTCCCCACTGTTTTGTGCTCTCTTTCTCTCTCTCACACTTTCTCTCTCTCTCTCTCTCTCAAATAAATAAATAAAATATTTTTAAAAAATAAAACAATAAAAGTTAGGAAACAATCAGAAGAAAAAACTTAATGAAATGGAAACTCTCCTCAGGTAGACTTGGAAAAAAGTTTACTTGGAAAGGCTACTAAAGAAAATCTTTTACAAGTATAAACAAAAATAGAAAGAAAGGCAGTATTGATATTAGGAGATAAAAGATGCAACTACGGATAAAATATATTAAATAGATAAGATTTTATGCAAATTGATAATTTGATAAGAAAATCACTTGGAAGAGACATTTGTATGGATGAGTCTATTAAATCTATAAGAAGTGATACTTTTTAAAACAACCTTATTGAAATGTAATTTACATACTATAACGTTCACATGTTTAAAGTGTACAATTCCATGCTTTTATATTTTCACAGTTATGCCAATATCTCTATAAGCTAATTTTAGAACATTTTCATACTTCTTAAAAGAAACACTGTACCATTAGCAGTAATCCCGTTACCTGTTTCTGTTACTTTAAACAGTAATAGAATATAGGAAAAAATGCAAAGTTTCCAAAAATATTATATGAGGCTATGAAACTAGCAAAAGAAACCCAAACAAGGAGGTGTGCAAACACTGTCTATGTGTATCTGTCTAATCTGTTCCTGTCTACCAAACTCTCACTATGAACATATGTATAAAATAATAGATAAAATACTACCAAATTGAAATCAGCAATGTTGAAGTAGTGAAACATCTTTATCAGGTAGGAATCGCTCCAGGAAAGCAGGAAATGAATGATAAACTTTAGAAATTTTTTTTTAAGAAACTCATTTAAACATATTAAAAATAATAATCAAATGATCATCTTCAAAGATACCGAAGTACTTAATAAAAGTCAAACACCTATCCCTTGTTTTTGATGAAAATTTCTGCAAATTTTATGATGAAAGTGAATAATCTTATGTACATATGCAGGACAAGCCTACAGAAATGAAGAGATTTGCCAGTACTATTAAAAATATTCTCTGCTTATACACATATAATTAGATAATATATTATAATTATTTTTAACATATTATAATTATATAAATATATTAAATAAAAGTAAATATATAGGGGTGCCTGGGTGGCTTAGTCAATTAAGCATCTGCCTTCGTCTCAGATCATGATCTTAGGGTCCTGGGATCGAGTCCTGCATCAGCTCCTTACTCAGCTGGAAGTTTGCTTCTCTCCCTCTCCTTTTCCCCCCTCCCCATTTATGTTCTCTGCTCTCCCTCGTACTCTTTCTCTCAAATAAATAAAACCTTTTTTTAAAGTAAATATAATTTATTTTTAAATTAAAAATTGTACATAAAATAGAAGTATATGAATACATATTTTTATAATAAAAGCACATATGGAGTAAAACACAAATATAAATGAATATATATGAATTAATATATTAACACCATATATGAATATACATAGTCCATATATTAACAAAATACATCTGCTACCTGCATTGTATCCTGACCTTAGTGAAAGCAATCAGAATAATACATGACATTATATTCAAGAATAAGGAGAGTATTAAGTCTGTAATATCACCAAGTATAAGAGACATATTTTATAAACAGCTGTTTCCTATAATGAAGAACATAGAGATTAATATATGGTTTGGTCTGTGGCTGGATTATTTCAGTAATCTTATTTGATTTCATTCATGAATGCATACATCTGTATTTCCTCTTATTTCCTATACATTGTATATTTGGAATTCATAAAATCTACAAGGCTATAAAGAACATGATTGGTTTTTTAATAAAGATTTTATTCATTTATTCATGAGAGACACACAGAGAGAGAGGCAGAGACATAGGCAGAGGGAGAAGCAGGCTCCATGTAGGGAGCCCGATGTGGGACTTGATCCCAGGACTCCAGGATCATGCCCTGAGCCAAAGGCAGACACTCAACTGCTGAGCCACTCAGGCACACCCGTGATTGGGTTTTATTTTTTGTTTGTTTGTTTGTTTGTTTTGAAATCATGGTAATATGTCTTATTTACTTTTTATAATTATTCTAGGAAGACTGTAATAAATCTACATTTATGCCATTGTTCTGTGCAATAGTATGTATGTCAATTTTGATAGGCAAAATTTGCATTTAGTTGTAATTTTCATTTGAAATGAGAGTAAACTTTTAGAAATATTTTATTAACAATTCTTAGCATCTTAATATATGGGCATTTAAACATTTTTCTACTAGAAAACTGATGCTTTCTTGTTGGGTTGCAAATGTTCTTTTTAAAATTTTAGTGGTATTAGAAAAAATCATTTATGAAATATTTATTGATATCCAATATTTGACAGGCAATAGGTAGAGACCAGAGATACATAGTTTGTGATCCTTAAGAAGCTTACAGAATGGTAGGGAATACATACCTGGGCATATCCAGTGTCAATATTCATGTGGTAAGTGCTTTGTAAAAAAATGTAATGCCTTTATATGGCAAAGTAAGTAATCTTGGAGCCCCTGGTGCATTTCCTAACCCATTTCTGGTCTTTTTCAATTATAATCTATACTGAAACCCAGGTAATTACGTTCAGTTGCCAAAAAAATTCCATGTTTTCTGTATTCTGTGAACATCTGCACATGTATTGAGCACCTCCTATAAGTCACAATCCTTGAATGACTAGCTTCCACTAATGGTTTTAATCATTTCAGGAATCATTTCCTCAGGCAAGCCTGTGCAAATTCTTCTCACAATCAATACCTCAGGTATACCTAGATGATAGCATTTATCAGATAGCTTTGTAATGGCTTGTTTGCTCTCAGAGGAATGTGGGTAAATATTTATTTCCATGTCTCCAGAGTCTGGCACAGTACTTGGAACATCAGAACATATCCCTTGATGATTAAACAGTAGGACAACAGAGGAAAACTGAGCTTGAGGAATACAATCACATTCTATATCCAGATAAGATAGGAAATGGTAGGTAGAGACAGTTTGGAATTCAAGATAGTGAAAAGATGGGAATCAGGTTATGAAAGGAGGTTTCTTTTCATCAATCAAAGCAGGTAACTGGAAAATCAAGATGGAGCTGACAAAAACAATGGAAATATTTAAATATTAAATAGGTGAGAGCTGTTACTTAGAGATTGGCACTGTCATGATTTCTAATAGGGCAAGCACATAGGACTTCAGTGAAGCTGGTGAGGATAATTCTTTCAATTAAAAGCTCTATTTTACAGCTTTTTTAAAACATAACTTTTGTACCTAGACTATAAAGTCATTAAGTAAATTATAATGATTGCCTCTCTCTTCCTTTTATATAGTGAATTAATGTACTGTACGATACAAAAAATAGGAGAAACAAAGTAGAAATTATTGTGTAACTTTTTCCAAAATGTTATTCCAAAACACAACTCCATGAAATATAACCACCACCTTAGTATATCTACTAATGCTCACTATTGTAATCAAAATATTTAAGAATTTAATTATTCCTGGACATAAGTAAGGCTGTTTTCTCAACTCAGTTTTTATTTGCTATATATGCACGTTTAAAAAAAGCCCAATCACATGAAAACTTTCTAATGTCTATGAAATCAGAATATCATTGGAATGAACAAGGAATGCATATTTAAGTGCTACAGGTGATTCTCCTCTACACTTCTTAAAATCAGGGATAAAACACATAAAACAAAGAGAAATCTGTTGCTAACTCTTTGAACATAGTCTAGGACAATATTTAGCACATATAGTAATAGAAAAAAAGATAAAACAAATATCTGAATAAAAATATTTTTTCACTACATGCAGGCAGTAGTGTACTGAAACTCCCTGGTGTCTCAGGGCTCTGTGTGATCCTGGCGCTGTGAAGCCAGCATGATGGAGTTCCCTTCTGACACATCTGATTTCTAGAAAGTGTTTTTTAGGCATGATCAGCAGGGAGCAAACATCAAAAGACACACTTGTAGTAATGGTGTTCCAGTCCATTGGACGTTCTATTTTAAAAGACTATGGACCTCCTCTTTTAACTCCTGCTCAGTTTTGAAGAGATCAAGGTCCACACTTGGTTCCTTGCTTATTCTCCCTCAGAACCACATGGGAACACTTCTCCTGATGATTGATGAAATGAAAGTGACAACTCCAACACTATGTCTTCAAAGAAAGTGCAGATTCCTTAGATTTAATGGATAGGAGTACAATGCAGTGATGTTAGAGGTAGGCTAAAAATATATATGTTAGCAACAGTATGTCAATCTGGACAGCTACACTGGCTTCCCTCAGAACTTCTTTCTCTGGTGCCCTGTGTAGGCACTAGGAGTCCAGCATTAACTTCCAAATGCAAGCAAAGTACTCCATTTATTTTTCTACTCTCTTTCCCACCATAGTATCACTTTCTAGCAGAGATTCTTAACCTTTTTATTCCCTGGAATAATAATTACTTTAAAGGCATAAAGTAAGTAGAGTTATAAAATAAAGCAATTATATTAAATATCACTATCAAAATATAAAGAAATTGTTACATAGCCTATACTTATATTTTAACACATTAAGCAACAAAACAAAAACTAGCTCTGTTAGTCTAGGAGCTACTTTGATTACAAAATAATGATGTGTGGATATGGTATTTTGAGATCTCTACAACAACCATGATATGAAATTATCTAATTTCTACTAGTGACAAAGTCACAAGTCCTGATGATATAATTGTGGCTTGTGGTCTTCCCTGATGGTTGAAGGAAAGAATTAATGTCAGCTAAAAGTTAATGAAAATGGAAGTGCATTTTGTTCCCTTTGAAGTTCATGCCCTTCCCCACAAATTCCATCCATACACCCTAATATGACTCCAACTCAGAAACCACTGCCTCTTGATTTTTCCTATGTCCATACTCCAAGTCAGTGGCTTCTGCCTCTCCTGTATTTCCTAGTCCTGCCATTTCTAATAAGGGAAGGGACCAGAAAAGTCTTGGATTAGGCTGAAGCAGAAATGGTTAAAGTTTAGGATTGGCTGTCATGATGATGTGAATGGTGAAGTAGTAGGGAAAGGAAGTATATAAATCGCATAGGCCTGGAATCTAACTGGTCTGTATCACTGGTATTGAAATATGAAATCGCCACTCAGAGATGAGAATCCATACCAGTCAGGAGGAAGGAGAATTCCAGATAAGGCACAGCCTTATTTTATTTTATCCAGGAAATCTTTCTTTCTCAGATTCAGGGAAATTAACTGACTTCCCTACCTACTAGGAAATGCCATTCTTAGTAAGGGCAGAAGGCAGGTATGTGTCCATTTTATAGTAAGCATTCAGAAAGACTGGCCTTTCTCAGTGGGTACAAATGTTAGAAAGGAGAAAACAAACTATATATAGACCCTATCCTGAGGGGCATGTTATAAAGAACTCTGGAGCAGGGACGCCTGGGTGGCTCAGCGGTTGAGCACCTGCCCCTGGCTCAGGGCGTGATCCACGGTCTCAGGATCAAGTCCCACATCAGGCTCCCTGCCTGGATCCTGCTTCTCCCTCTGCCTACATCTCTGCCTTTCTCTCTCTGTATCTTTCATGAATAAATAAATAAAATCCTTTAAAAATAAAAAATAAAAAAATAACCCTGGGGCAGACAAAATCTACAGTACTAAGGTATGATTCCAAATTCCTTAAGTACATATCAAATAAAACACACTATAACTTATACAGTTAAATCCTTTGTAATTCAGTCATAGTATTGGAAAAAGTATTGCTGTCAAGACATGACTTTTGTTTGTCATCCATGTACTAGCCATAACAACATCCTCATCTGGTCAAGCACTATACCCAATCTAATAAGCCTACTTAAAGCAATTACATCTTTCAACAAATTCTGTAGCACTTATTTATATACAATTGTTATATTAATTGCCAGGATATATAAATATGGAGAACATCCAACAGGAATTTTAACCAGACATGTAATTAATTTCAGTCAAAGGCAACGTATATGATCATTGGGTCTCAGAATCCCAGCTCTGCCATTTACCAAACGTGTGAACTTGAAATAGCCACCTAAAGTTCAGTGCCTCAATTTCTTTATATGTCAAATGAGAATGATCCCAGCAGAACCTACCTCATTCAGAGAGGAGTGAAAGAATTAATCTGTGTGATGCCAGTAGCACAGATTTGGCACATAGTTAGCATTCTGCAAATGACAGCTATTAATTTCTGTATATGTTCCACAGTCATAAATAGAGAAGACCTCTAGATTTCTTCAAAATGTGTAATAGTGGAGTATTATCATTAATTCCAACCAAACTTTTCTTTTCTCCCTACAACTATTTTATTAGAGCTATTGTTTTTTTGTTTGTTTGTTTGCTTGTTTTTGTATTAGAAATGCTGCCTTGCATTCTTTTACTATGAGAACAAGATTATAGGAGAAGGTCTGGACTTCCTATGGCAGGAGGGGAGCTGTTTTTATACATGTTAGTGCATCAGTCTCTGCTGCTGAGCATGATCCTTACAGGAGATGAACTGGGGATGATTAGGAAGGAAAAATACCCCAGATGAATAACATTATCCTGATTGGCCATAGTGTTTAACTTTTTTTAAACATCTGCTAAAAGTAGCATTGTACTTAAAAATCACAATATTTTTACCAGGAGAGATTGTTTAAATGGTAGTCTCAGAACTGCTGCTGTATGACAACAGAAGATGTTGCTGAATGGTACAGCATCAGTTTATTGACTGTAGCATGATAGAAGAACACAGACGATGTGTCATAATATGAGACCATTTACTGATGACCAGTTCAAAAACACTGGTATGCAGCAGGAAAAAAGGAAAAGATCTTTAAATACCAAATGTCTCCACCCTAGTCTGTTGATGGACAGGTACCAATTAAGGTCATTTTTTTATAGTGGCCTTCAACTCTTAAAATCCTGGCATTCAGCTAATATGTTTAACATGAGGCTACTTTCTGTTGCCGATTTTATCTACAGAGCCTACAATATTGCTTAGTGCTTTAAAATTATAACTTCCATGTAAAGTTCTCATGTAAAATAAAAAAAGGATCTTATTACTGTGTGCATTATTTACAAAAGAGCTTCTCCCCATAAAAAGGCTCTTGTCGTTTGACTTTTTCCTCTCTAAGCTTTTTATCTAATGGTTTTTAGAAGAGAAATAATAAACAACTACCCATAAAAAAATAGCAAATGCAATTTCTTTTATTTGAATTCATCACCTTTACTTACATGCAGTTTTCTGCTTAAATTTAACTTGTATGAAATAATTTTATGTTGAAAAAGGCTTGGTTAATGCATTGTCTCTTTGACATGTGCAAAGAAAGGATGACTTTGTGCTCTAGAAAGACAAACCACTCTCTGTAAAATCCAGTGCTTAGTTATAGCCTGAGTTAACTAATACAGGAAAATAAGCATTTGTCTAATGGTAAAGTAAGATACAGGATCACCATATTTTAGGTTTCTTTTTTTGTTCAGAATGTAGGATTCAATCTGAAGTGGTAAATAGGATTAAGTTCCTTATAATAATGATGCTATCTACTTCTGTGTCTTATTGACTATGGTAATAGGAGATAAGTTTTTCTTTGATACTGCCATTTTATTTTAGAGTTATATAACTAGTATTATACAGTCTTACTATATCCTAAACATTTTCATCCATTAATGTAACATATCTCTTTTGGATCTAGAAATTTGCTTGCAAGAAGAGAAGTGGTTTTTTTTGGGGGGGGGGGGCGGGCGGGGGGGGTTCTTTTTTTTTTTTTCTAAAAAAAAAGTTTTGAATGTTCTATATCATTATGCATTTAATTATCCATCAATTTTCCATTACACCTGATTACTATTACTTTATTATTTAAAAAAGAAAGAGGGATTGAGACACAACCAAACTACAGAAAAGTCTTGCATTTTTATCATGTTATTGCTAAATATTGAGGAGTAAATAATTCTTTCAGGAGATTTATTTAATAAAAGAACTTATCATATAAAATATGCTTTAAACATATGCACAAAAAGATGCCTTCCAGGCACTAGTGTTAAAATGGTCATATAAGAGATAATAATACCATTTTTTGCAGGTAAATGAAAATCCAAAGCAGTTTATTCATGTCTTGTTTTTAGGTTTTGCCTGTGTCTATCACTGGAACAAGAGTGTAGCTTAGTCATCAATATCATAATAATGAAATTACACAATTAGAGCTTTTTATTACTTTCTTTATTCACTGGCCTAGTGAAATTTCAGATATTAAAATAGATTTGTCTGTGTGTTTATGCTTTAATGCAGTATGGACAGCACTGTTATTTTGAGGCTAATTTACTTCCAGTCAAATTGGTTTAAATCCAAATTAAAGTTTTTATCCTTTCTCCATCCTAATCAGAAATTTTTAGGAGTCAGTCATGTAAAATTTATACCAGGCCAGTCAAGGGGAGATTTGCATTAAATATACAGTTATAAAAGAAATGACACCTCTTACTGTGTTCTTATATTCACATTTAAGCAAGAAAAAGCACGGTCTTTCAGTAAGGTGGAAATTCACTTATTTCTTTTTTATGATTCATAAAACATTGTGGAGTCTATAAATACATATTGAATATTCACATATTAACTATATTTTTGCCTGCAATATTAAGTTTTATGAACAAAAATTTAAGGGAAAATAGATTTTGAAGAAAATCAACATAGTTCTATATTAGTCATCTGAAACAGGTTATATATAATTTCAGTAAAGGAAAGGAAAACTAATATTTATTTAATGACTACTATGTGCCGTGCATTTTCACATGTATTTGTTTATTTGAACTCTTGAAGATTAGCATTGTAAATTCTTTTTTTTAAATAAAGGGAGTGAATTTAGGTAGTTAAGAACTTTGTCTATGGTCATACAAATAAAAAGTAGGCAAGCTAATGTTAAAGCCATAGTTCTTCCTCTGGATGATATTGTCAAATAACATGGATTGTTTTTAGTGCTACAAAGAGTGGTGAACTGGGGGTGCCTGGGTGGGTCAATCAGTTAAGTGTCCAACTCTTGGTTTCAGCTCAGGTCAAGATCTCAGGGTCTGGCTCCGTGCTAAACATGGAGCCTGCTTAAGATTCTCTCTCTTCTTCCCATCCCTGCAGCTGCTCATACTCTCTTGCTCTCTCTTTCTCTAAAACAAAAACAAAAAACAAAGAGTGGCAAACCAGCATTCTCTGTGCTTTGTGATTACACTGGTAATTACATTAAAGGGTTAATTATTTCCTGTGACGTCTTCCTATTTCACAAACTAAGACTAAGAGCTATAAAAAATCTTCAGTAGAATTTATTTTCAATTAAATATCTAGAAATGCACTTTTATTTGCCAAACATTTGATTAAACCAAGTTCTTTTTTTTCCTCCCTCAGAATGGGTCTACTAATTGGATTGGAGTTTCACTTCATCTTTCTTACAGAAACAACACAAATTCTTTCAAGTTGTGTTTTTAAATTTTTATGTTTTTTAAAGATTGCTTTTAAAGCAACCTAAGTATAGATTTTATCTCTTTGGTTAGAGTTGTCTCTACTAAAACTTATTAGACTTTTCAAAGTATTCAATAAAATTTCTTTGTAATAAGTGAAATGTATTTCTATTCACAATCATTTGATAATTTAATAAATTATACATTTATAATAACAAACTAGTTAGGGAATAAGTAAAACCCAAACAATGGAAGTGGAGATCTTGCTTGAGTGTGGGACATATCATAATTTAATCTGGTTTAACTGATAAATAGAGTCCATAGAAAAGGTTTACCCCACCTCAGACAACCAGAGTTCCTATTTGCTATAGAAAAGCAGATTTTCCATCAGAATTTAATAAACATGATCCTGTGTTCAGAATCAGTGAGTAGTTATCAACTTAGAAATCAACATCCATCTTCTCATGAGTTAAAATAAAAGTATTTAGAGATATACAGAACTTAATTTAAAAGAATGTAGCTTCTAATTTCTCAAATCCCCTTTTGATTTTCTTTAGAGTAAAAGAATCAAGGATACAGACTAGGAGACTGAACAGAATATTGAAACTAAGCTGATGCTGCCAACTGATTACATCATGACCCAGGGGTTTAAGGGACCCAAGAGAGTTAAAAGTTTCAAAACTATTGATCATGGCCCTTGCTTTTTAAAGTCAGTCTGGCACCATTAGCAAACAAATAGACTTGTACTCAAAAGCATTTCAACTTTTCCTTGATTTTCATGATAATCTGGCTAGTTTGGCCTTCTGTGGTAAGAGAGTAAATAAACATCCATAAATGTCCCAATGAATACTACTTTAAGACCTGACAAAGTAAGAATTCATTTTTTTAAGTATACTACTTTAAGACCTTACAAAGTAAGAATTCTTTTTTTTTTTTTTTTTTAACTTATCCATGAGAGACACACAGAGAGGGAGAGAGAGGCAGAGACACAGGCAGAGGGAGAAGCAGGCTCCATGCAGGAAGCTTGATGTGGGACTCAATCCCGGGACTCTAGGACCATGCCCTGGGCCCAAGGCAGGGGCTAAACTGCTGAGCCACCCAGGGATCCCCCATTTTTTGGTTATTTTGATGCACAGAGAAGTGCATCAGAACAGCCAAATTGTAAATATTGCCATGATATTTTTAAAATGTAAATATGTAAATAATATCAAAGATATTGCCATATTTGTCAAATTCTCCTAAATTCAGAGTTTATTTGTGAAGGAACATCTTTTGTCTTTTAGCTGTTATTTAAATCATTGTGATCAATTCTAGACTACACAGGAGACTATAATATACAACATATTTGATGACACATTGAAATTCTCCATGATTGATCTTTAAGATCTACTATATTAGCAGAACTTTTGGGAAGTCTTTGATACCATCTGCAAAGACAGCTGCCATAGAAGTTTATAAAACTTTGATACTCAGCTGCCTTTATTTGAATGGATGAGGAGGTCTTTGCCCGCATCACATATTCACACATAATGGACACTGTCATTGCCTTAAAGGCTGTGTGAAAATCAATCCTTTTAATCTTGCTCCCAGTGCTAAAAATTTCCCTAGGCCAAAATTTCCTCCAATTTTGATGATATCTAAAAGATTTTTTTTTTGCATTATCTGCTTCAACTCTTGGGCAGGAAACCCATCATCTTTACACTAATCTTCAGCATTTTTAGCTGAATGGAATTTATCACATAATTGATACTGTAATGACCCAGTTAGATACAACATTTCATAGGCTAGTTATGGTCACTGACTGTGATGGACAGAATAATGTTCCCTTCCCAAAGATATCCATGCCCTAATCCTAGAAACTGTAGATGTGTTAGGTTATGTGACAAAGAGGAATTAATGTTGCAGATAGAATTAATGATGTGAATCAACTGATGTTAAAATAGGACGATTATTCTGGATTAACTGGGTGGGCCTGGTGTAACCACAGGATCATTAGTGGTCTTAGAGAGGAAGAAGAGTCAGTGTCACAGTGATATCATGAGATGTCTAGCTGCTAGAGGAAGAGGCCCAGGAGCCAAGGCATAGAAGAGTAGTGTGTGTGTGTGTGTGTGTGTGTGTGTGTGTGTGTGTAGCAGCCTCTAGAGGATGGAAAGGCAAGGAAATTAATTTTTCTCTAGATCCTGCAGAAGGAACACAAGGAATACATTACTGTCTTGATTTTAGCCTAGTGAGGCCTGAGTTGGAATTGTGACTTACAGAACTGTGAAATACTAGCTATTATTTTAAGTCATTAAATTTTTCAGTAGTTTGTTATGGGCCACAGTATAAAACTAAAACACTAGCTTCTTGGCATTTCGTAATTCAGTCCAACTAATTTTTTCGTAGCTTTATTGAGATCCAATTAATTAATGTGAATGATCACAGAAGAAACAAGTTGCAAAAGAAATACTCAAATTACTACTACTATTTATTACCAATGCAAATAATGGTTTGCATATATCTATTATAATCAAAATTAGGAAAAAATCAATTCATTATAGTAATTTTACTCATTTTTCCTAGTTTTGGAATAATTGACATTGAGCAGTGTATAAGCTTAAGGTGTACAGCATAATGACTTGACTTACATATATATATTGTAAAATGATGACCACAGTAGGTTTAGTTTAAAACCCAGCATCTCATACAGATAAAAGAAAGAAAGAAAGAAAGAAAGAAAGAAAGAAAGAAAGAAAGAAAGAAAGAAAGAAAGAAAAAGAAAAGAAAAGAAAGGAAAAAAAAGAAAGAAAGAAAGAAAGAAAGAAAGAAAGAAAGAAAAAGAGAACTCTTAGGCCTTACTCTCTTAACAGCTTTCAAATATACTATATAGCAGCATTAACATAGTTGTTATTTGTATGTTACATCCCCTAATACTTATTTATCATATAACTGGAAGTTTATACCTTTGATCACCTTTAGCCAATTCCCTCTCCTTCCACTTCCCACTTCTGGTAACCACAACTCTGATCTCTTTCTCAGATCTCTTTTTTCCCCTTTGATTCTACATAAAAGTGAGATCATATGGTATTTACCTTTCTCTGTATGACTTTCTTCACTTAACATAATGCCTTCAGGGTCTACCTGTGCTGTCACACATGGCGGGGTTTCCTCTTTTATATGGCTAAATGGTATTCTGTTGCATAAAAATACACCACAACTTCTTTATCTTTCCTTCTATCAATGGTCACTTAGGTTATTTCCATGTCTAGGCTCTTATAAGTAATACTACTCTAAACGTGGGGGTTGGAGATATCTCTTTGACACGGTGTTTTTATTTCTTCAGATATATTTGCCAAAGTAGAATTGCTGGTTCATATGGTAATTCCATTTTTAATTTTCTGAGAACTTCCATACTCTTTTCCATTGTGGCTGCACCAATTTGCAATCTTACCAACAATGCACAGGGTTCCCCTTTCTCCATATCCTCTGGCATCTATCTCTTCTTTTCCGTGATAGCCATTCAAATAAGTGTGAGGTAATATCTCACTGTGGTTTTAATTTACATTCTCCTAACGATTAGTAATGTTGAACATCATTTTTATGTACCTGTGAGAGTAATTTTGTTTTTTTTTTAAGATTTTATTTATTTATTCATGAGACATAGAGAGAGGGAGGTGGAGACATAAACAGAGGGAAAAACAGGCTCCCCACAGGGAGCTGACCCTGGACCCCAGGATTTTGCCCTGAGCGCAAGGTAGACATTCAACTGCTGAGCCACCCAGGCATCCCTTAATAGAGTAATTTTAAAATACTATGAAATGGGACGCCTGGGTGGCTCAGCGATTGAGCCTCTGCCTTCTGCTCAGGGTGTGATCCCGGAGTTCCAGGTTCAAGTTCCACATCCGGCTTCCTGTGAGGAGCCTGCTTCTCCCTCTGCCTATGTCTCTGCCTTCTCTCCGTGTCTCTCATGAATAAAAGAATAAAATCTTAAAAAAATAAATAAATAAAAATAAAATACCATAAAACAATCATAAGCATTTTTGTTTTACAGTTCTCAAATTATCCTTAGAATGAAATATTCTTTGTCCCATGTTAAACAAATTAAAATGACAAGAATGACAACTAGTTGCAACATTGGTCAGCATGGAAAAATAATTTTTTTAGCATCAAAGTATGACAAAGATCATTCTAGCTTAACTTGTTTAAAAATATATTTGTGTTAATAGAATATTTAGTTCAGTTTGTTATATGTTTATTTAGGTTCCTAAATTTCAAAATGTATTAATACGATGATTTTTAGTTTTACCAACAACATTCCATTTGTTTTAAATAAATACATGATAATAATAATAATAACACATTGGTATGCTTATGACTGTATTCTTTAATTAGCAAATACTAAGTGTTGGTCTTATACAGAGTGCTTTATAAACATCAATTCATTTAGTCCTCATACAAGTGTATGAATGAGGTATTATTATTATTAATCCCGTGTTATAATTGAGGAAATCAAAAGACATGTTAGTAACTTGACCAAGGTCAACAACAAGCAAGTCTTGGAGCCAGGATTAGGATTCAAAAGGTGTGTTCTTATTAAGTTCAGCTGTCTCTCTAGGTCAGACATAATCTATACATCTCACATGCCTTGTCTCAGTGATTCCTTAAAATGTCTTTCTATAAGTACTATTATTAACTCCATTTGCAAAGGAGAAAATTGAGGTTTAAAGAGACAGACTCATTTTGATTGCTCCAAGATATTTTAAACTTCACCAAATGAGCCCTCATGTCTTATGGTGCACACCTCGATGAGACAATAGGATCAAATTTTACTATTTATTTAGTTAGTGCCGTTATATGGTTATTCAAATGAGAACCCCTCACCAACTCTAATCTTCCCTCATCCAAGAGGGTTTACTTGTACTAAAATGGTCTGCCATTGTTTTTGGGAGCTTGGGAATAAAGAAGGAAGTATCACAAATATCTGCACACCTAGCAAGAGTGGGCAGAGGACACGCTAGAAACATCACTCAACACCCGTCCCCAATATCCAAGAAAACAAAACTAAATTCTGTTATGCAAGTCCAGCACACCATGATTCCAAATGTCAAGGAACAGAATTTTAATGTTGTGTTGAAATCTGTAAAAACTTGGTCTCTCCTAAAAAATAAATCACAAATATATTAGTGGCTTAAAAATGGACTTGTGTTGCTCACTTTGATTATGAACTGATAAAACACAGAACTATCAGAAGTCTGGCTCCTTTTAAAATACAGGCTGTTACAGTGTGTTCTTTCCTTCCTATAATCTCTTTATGATCAAATGTAGAATATTTCAGTCTGCAATTTCCAATTTAATTCTTGTCCTTATTTGAGCTATTAAATTGGACTCCATTTCAGCAGCCACTGAGCAGACACTTGATCCTCTGTTACCAGTGACTGTGGATCGCCATCTGCTTGAATGATTTTCACCATATGTGTTTAAGGAAAGGCAATGTTTTAGACAAGCTTGATGTAGGTAATATTTGAAAATCATAAAAGAAAACCAAAATTAAGTAAACTACAAAATTACAAGCAAAAATGGAAATGATAAAACCATATTATAAATCCCAAGAGTCAGTACAGTTTTGAGCACATGTTTTCTATCATTTTGAAGGAAATTCAGGTACAATTTGAAAATAGTTCCCAAACTGGAAAAAAATAATTTGGTGTAGATAACTACCAATTACAAGTTAACATTGTGAAATTTATTGCGATCAAGCCAATAGTGATCTGAAATATTATTTTCTTTTTGTTTTACATATTTTAAAAATATATACAATATTTTCTTTTTGTTTTTACATATTTTAAAAATAATTTTCTTGGGAGGGTGCCTGTCTGGCTCCATCAGTAAAAGCATGCAACCCTTGATCTTGGAGTTGTGAGTTCAAGCCCCGTGTTAAGATTACTTAAAAATAAAATAAAATCTTAAAATAATTTCCTTGAGCATTCAGAACTCCACTTTTTCCAAAATCTTTTCATAACATATCGTAAAGAATTTAAATTAAAAGCTTTTAGCAAATAGTTTTACAATCTATTAATACTTTGACTTATTTCTATAGAAAGATATATTTTCCTTACTCAGTATAGTTAACTTTCCATTAACTAATACATAGGGATCCCATGATATGTTGGGATATGGACAAAAGTAAAATTAACCCCAAAAGTGAATACAGGAGAAAACCTATGTAAAATCAATATAGTAAGACATAGCTGATATTTTTAAAATTCTTTATCTAAATTCAACTTAGTTAACATGTACTGTATTATTAATTACTGAGGTAGAACTTAATGTTTCATCACTTCTATACAATACCTAGTGCTCATTACATCAAGTGACTTTCTTAATGTCCATTACCCAATAATCCTTCCTCTCTCCACTTCCCCTTCAATAAATATTTTTAAAAGAGTATCTGAATTGAAATTTATAATCTGTAATTATATCTCCTAATATTGTTTTTATAGCATATCTATTTGGATGATTTGTAAAGCACTTTCACCTACATTGCTAGAACTGATCTTCATAACAGCCATGCCAAGTGCTGAGTTCAAATATTATCTTGAACCAATGAGGAAAATTAAAATCAGAGCAGTAAGCAAAATTGCCAAAAGCCACATATTTAGTGATGATTGTAACACTTCCTATTTTTTTCCTATTTTTGATTCCAAATCAAAGGCTCTTTCGCCATCTCTGTTTAATCTTATGTCTACTGAGTTTGGGAGACACCTCCACCCCTAAAGTTTCCCTTGTGAAAATGTGCAGTATATTGTGTACATTATTTTGGAGGGCCCAGTTTCATCCATTTCCAAAAATGAGGGAGGAGCAGTTAGGAAGCTGAGGTAAAGATTCCAAGGAGGACAATTAGAACATTGTCTGGAGATTCATGAATTGGGGCCACAGACATGATTCACAGGAATCATGAAAGATAGAGATCATGATTATGCATATTTCCTAACAGAGCAAACTGAAACTGATAGTAGTTAAAAGACTTACACAGGACAATTAAATAAGTAAAAAGAGGAGTCAGGGAGATCTGTGAGCTTCGTGACCTTTTCAGTAATATGTTCTCAAATAATAAAATAATCTAAATTTAAATGTAAATATGAAACTTATGAATAACATTCTATTAAAAATTGATAAGTCTACAATGGTGGAATTTTATCAAAAGTACTATGACAGTTATTAAAATAGAATACTTTTTGTCTCTCTTCCAAGTGGCTATAAGGACTGTGGCTACTGGTCTGATCATCAATTATGGTCAGTAAAGTGTATGTGTCAGTTTCGTCTGGTGTGAATAATAACAGACCTAATTCAAGTTTGTAGTAGGCAGTGAACAGGTTGGTACATCTAAGGGCACCCGGCAGTAAAATAAATGTTAGCCATCATACAGATAGTCCAATCGCGAGAAAATTTAAAAAAGAAACTTAGGCTGAATATTTAATAATTCCTTCATTGTGCTGCTCCAGGGATAAAAACATAGCAGTTATGCAATTATTTTCCAATATGATTTCTGGATTCTGTTGCAGTTATCAATTCATTGCTTCTCAGCTTTGAAGCCATTTTCAACTCATGCTCTGTGATAATGGATGGGATTGCTTTAAGGATTTCTTTTTTTTTCTTTAAAGATTTTATTTATTTATTCGAGAGAGAGAGAGAGAGAGAGAGAGAGAGAGAGATTGAGAGAGGCAGAGACACAGGCAGAGGGAGAAGCAGGCTCCATGCAGGGAGCCTGATGTGGGACTTGATCCCGGGTCTCCAGAGTCACACCCTGGGCTGAAGGTGGCGCTAAACCGCTGAGCCACCCAGGCTGCCCAAGGATTTCTCCTTAACCGTGAGCACAAAGTTACAAATATCTCATTGGAGGGTAATGGAATGACACTGCTGGGGGCCGAGAGCTTCCCTAGCCTCTTCCAGCTGCTATACTCTGGGTCCCCAGGGCAGATGTGAAGACTGCAGGAGATGCTCTGCTCTAGTCCAGAATCTGTGGTCCCATAGCAACATTGCAGTCCCAGCCTGGTAACCCCCTTTCCCACAGCCCTTTGGCCATGAGCACTACATGCCCCTCGTGTCATCCTGGGTGCACCAACTCCTTCATTATTCCTGCACACTAGCTACAGTTTGCCAGTGCCCAGCTCGTTGCTTGTGTAGTGGCTGTGGATCAAATTGGGTCTAGTCAAATAAATAAGCTTATCTGCTGTCCAGTAGATGGAAACCATACTTTCTCCAACAAGATATGAACTCGAGTCCTGGGAAGACTCCCTTCCAAGTTTTTGTTTGTTTTTCCACTCTCTCCCTCATGCCTTTTACCTTTCTCATCTGATAGTTATTCTCTTCTTGCTGCTTAATAATTCATGATATTAAAGCTTCCTTGTTTAAAATACCATGTTGTGTCTATCTTCTCTCAGACTCAAAGCAGTACAAATAGTAAGGATTATTTTCGAGTTAATGATTTTTATCTAAATCCTGAATGAGAGTTGCTCTTTTGATATAGTCATGCTAGAACCTGTCCCAAGAGCTGATCTATTAACTCAATTAATCCATTCACAACTCTAATTCACCAACAGGGAAAATTGAGGCAGTAGCTTCCTGAAATCTTTCTCAAGATGGTTATATGAATTTTTTCAAAGTTTGTTTTATTTATCTTTTATTTTTAAAAATATTTTATTTGAGAGAAAAAAAGAGCATGAACAAGGGGAGAGGGAGAAGCAGGCTCTCCGCTCAGTGGAGCAGGGAGCCCAGTGAGGGGCTCCCAGGACTCTGGGAACATGACCTGAACTGAAGGCAGATACCCAACCCACTGAGCCACCCAGGTACTCTTCAAAATTTGTTTTAACATGAAGAGTATTATTTAGTGCCTAGTACATAGTAAGTCTATTTATGTATTACAAATTATCATACTTAATATGAATTATCAGAAAAATCTTGACATTTTTCTTCCATGGTATTGGCTTTTCTTCATGTGTCTGATGGTCTGTGATTCTCTATTCTTATTCATGTGTATAGACTAGCTTATGTGAGATTTTGTTTCAGTTGTAGATGATTTTTCCAACAGTAGGACTTTCTTCTGAGAAGGAAGTTTGGCTCTGTATATGGACAGGTGTGTCAATACCACTTGTCAGGCAGAAGAGGAGCAGCCTAGATTTCCCCAAAATACTAGTGTGACTCTGACTCAAAAGACTAACCCTTCCCAGAAAGAATTTGTATTACCCGACAGTGAAATTTTCTGGTCTTCACTGGCAATGACCAAGAAATTCATTGATTCCAGTTTTTTAAATTGTTTTTGTTTTATCCTTAGAATGGACAAAAAGAGGGGGAAAAGTAGAGAAGCTGGAAAGAAGGATGTAGCTGGGCATCCATAGAACTTCCATAATTTCCGCAATTTCTCTAACTTTCCTATTCTTGCTCTACTCCGTTGCTCACGCGGAGCTTGGAACCCCTTGAAGTTTTATCCCCAAAAGTGGTTCCTGCCTTCATTACTACTACTTATTCCTCATTTGCAAATTTTGGACAATTGGTTTCTCTATTCTGTTTTATACTGTAATAGTGTAATGAGTTGAATAGTGACCGCCTTCCCACCCCCCCCCCCCCCCCGCCACACACACACCAAAAGATATGTTTAGATCTTAACTCCCAAGCACTCTGAATACGAACTTTTTTTGAAAGAGGTCTTTGCAGATGTAATTAAGTTTTGGCATCTCAACATAAGACCATCATTGATGTACCCTAGTCCCTAAACATAGTCATTGATTTTTTTCCTTAAATCTCTGGGGGATATTTGCAACACAGACAAATGTGAAGACGGCCATGTGACGGGGGCAGAGACTGGGGTTGAACAGCCACAAATCAAGGATCGCCTTTAGCCACCAGAAACTGGAAAAAGCAGAAAAGGATTCCCCCCTAGAGCCTTTGGAGGAAACAGGGTCCTGCCAACACCTTGAATTTCGGACATCTGGCCTCCAGAACTGTGAGGAAACATTTCATTGGCCTTTAAATCATCAAGTGTGCGATAATTTGTTATGGCAGCCCTAGGAAATTAACAAAAATAGAATCCCATTAACTTCCTGTCTTTCAGAAGTCCTCCAAAATCTCTGAGCTGCTCATATAACCCCTGGCCCCATCCTTTTCTCAGCACTATGTATTTATCTCATTTTGTTTCTTTTGACTGGAACAGAAGCTAACTATTCTCAATCTGCATTGAAAATTTTAAAGTATTTAATATTAAACTCCAGTCTATCTTCAGTATTGCCCTGGTATCCAGATTCAGGCTAGATTGAAGAAAAAGCATTCAACTATAAGAAAGGAGATTTAATTTCAGTTCCATGGCACAAAGAGTATGCATTCCCCAGATACAGTGGAGTAGAACCAAATGCATTTAAAATGAAAGCCAATCAAGACTGATGGGCTTGACAGCTTATTTATTCAGTTTCATTACCCCCCATGCCATTTCAGCCATCAAGGTGTGTATGTGTGTGTATATATTAAGTTCTTAATTTTTCCACCAATATTGTTTCATAAGATCCCTTTAGAAATACCCAATATTCATTTTAATTTCAGTCAGAATAAGTATAAAATCAGTTACCCTTATAACATTAATTTTTAACTTCAAACCTTTAGAGACATAAATGTGCTTTACAAAAATCTCCTATCATTTCTTTCCTGCAGCAAAAATCACACAGTGATCTGTTTCTGCCAGTGAAGAATTAGATATGTAAATGCGAAGAGGGCATTGGAAGGCAGACAGCACCTAGGAATAGACTAGGTGGTCACATGGGTTTTTCTTCATTAAGACATTTTAAAGTTTAGTTCTCAGTTTGAAGATAATTTAAATTGAAAGAATTTTTGTACCTTGCTACTGCAATAAGTTCCCTGTAAATGCATGAAGTTTTACAAATGAGAAGCTGTGTGGCACTTCCGCCAAGCAAGGTGCTTAGCACTAAGGCAACAGAACATTCCTTAAATATCTCCCTTTGATGTCAGAGCCTGAAAATTAAGCATTAAAAATGAATAACCCTGCAACTCTACAAAAAATTAGAGCAAGTAAAATATAATTTAATGAATCCCTATGTGATAGGAAACCATAGTTCAAATCATTTGATATCAGAAAATACCCCCCATCCCTTAACCTCTAAGTATGTTAATGCCAGTTCAATTCTCGTGTCTTCTACTAAAACTTCTTAAGTAATTTCAATCCATATTGATCTCTTTCTTCAAAGACCTTATCTGTATCTGTATTAATCATCAATTTATGATCATAAACATCTTGTAGCAATATCTAAACTCCTTCAACTCCATATATCTTCCTACCTATTGAGATTACAAATTCAATGAGGTCATGAACTATATCTTAATCTTCTTTTGTACTCCTCACTGCAATAAATACTTTTAAAAGCCAAAGTAAAGTAAACCTCAAAATAAAATGAATCAGATACAGTAGATTTTAACTAGCAAGTTTCCAATATAATAGGCTGGATCACTTCATCTGCAATATTAAAAATCAAAACAATCACCTACTCTTAGTCATCAGTCATGGGGAAGTCACATGGCTACATTATGTTCAAATCCACATTCTACCTGCCACACTTCTCTTGTGAATGTTCCTCTTGTGATATTTTAATGCCTTTTACTTAAAAAAACGGTGAAGGTCTATCTGGAAAATAATTGACAAGACCTGTGTTTGCACCAACCTATCACCCAGGTCATCAATCTTGCTTCAGCCCAGAATTGGCAAGCTATTAGTAACTATCATTTTGGAGTACTATGTGTTCCGAGTACTAGATGGAGAGATAGATGATAGATAGATAGATAGATAGATAGATAGATAGATAGATAGATAGATAATAGATAGATAGATAGATGATAGATAGATAGATAGATGATAGATAATAGATAGATAATAGATAAATATAGATGTATGTGTATGTTATGTCCATATGTGTATATACATGCCAATGACCTGGAGATCTTGGTATTATTAACCTGGTTCTGTAGATATATAAAGAATCTCCTCAAGGTCACAGACTGACTAAACAAGAATTCAAGCCCCAGTTGAGAATTTGCCTCCAAAATCCGTGGTTTTTTTTTTTTTTTATTAAATCACCCTGTATAGCTAACAAAGGTTCATATTTCAATGATAAAAAGATAAAACTATAATGAATGTGAGTACTCTTTGAATTCTTGAGTTCAAACACTTTGCTTTTTTATTAATTTAATTAATATTCTGTAAGTCATAAGCTACAAAATCTCAATGTAAAAAGCAGTGAATGAAAGATACCTAGAAACATGTCAGCCCAAGTTGACAGAAAAAAAAAAAAAGCATAAGAAACAGTAAGATTTGGGCCTGGTAAGAGAAAGGGAATAAGGAAAAGGAATACCAGTGCATTGAGAATAAAGAAAATAGCATAGTGAGTCATTTTTCATTTAAAATGATGTTATCTATGTATACAGTTCAAATTTCTTGGAAGATTTTATAAATAATGTGCCCTTGTTACCCAATAAAGAACAGATAATGCTATAGCAACAAAGGTTACATGTAAAAATGCTGGTAATTACAAATATAGTAATGCTGTAAAACAAACAAACCACAAACTGACTTATGATAAGATTGGCCACTAACTCCTGGATTCATCTGTCCTTTTTTTAGTAGGGATGAACAAGCCTTCTTATCTTCTTTTGTAGATGCTACATTTGGGCCTTTGAAGAATGAGATAAGGGTAACTGGGTAAAAGGCAACTCTTATATATGTGTTAGCCCCTGAGAATACTGAAAACAGACAACTGTGTGTCTGGAAAAGGAGAGTCAAAGAAAGAGTCTCCTTGTTCCTAGTATTCTCTCAACCCAAGGTGCTGGATCAAGTCAATAAAATAGGATATGAGCAGGAAATTGGTGAAATCATTGTTTGCTCTCCTGAAAGTCCTTTTCAGCTACAGAACCCCTACAATTATCTCCAAATAGTTCAACAGGAGCAAATAACTCCCACAAACTGGTGACAAGCTTCAGGTGGAGCCTGAATTAATTTTGAATCTCAGAGCCTGAACTTTAGACTGGCTAGGTGAGCAGTCTTCTCTGGGGTCATTTTATTAACCATTCAACAACCCAACAACACATCTTAGGAAAGTGAACTTTTTGAGCCTCATTTATCATTTTTTCTTTTTGCCATACTTAAAAACAGCCCAAAGAAACTGTTACTGTATCAATTAGTTAGATGCAGTGGTCCTCAAACCTTGCTGCATTAGAATTATTAGGAGAACTTTTAAAATCTTGGTATGTAGGATGCATCTTAGATCAATTATATTAGAATCCTTGGGATGAAACCTTAACATCTTAACTCTTTAAAACTTCAGAGGTAATCCCAGTAGGAAACCAAATTTGAGAACTCTTTTAATTAAATAGGATGATATCAGCATAGATATTTGGTTTAGAAGAGAACCAAAGGGTCCAAGTCAGGGGCTTGAGAGCCAAATGGATAGATGTCATTAGCCAGTCATCTTGGAAATATATGGTCACTTTGGTGATAACCCCAGGAAATTCATATATAAGAACTAAAATTCTGTGGTAATTCTGAATAAAACTAAGAGCATAGCAACTTTTATTCAGAGTAAGTACAGCTGTTGTGTGGAAAGTTACCTTGGTGTAATAGTAGCTTCCCAGAACATTTTAGGAAAGCAATCTCAGAAATCATGAAACAGAAATTCTTATGGTCAAAATTCTCCCATCACATAGATAATAAATCAATTTTAAATGCATTGCAAAAGGTTAAAGGAAAAAGTTGAGGTAGGATAGCATACATGCAGGTAAAAGAACTATGTTACATGAATTCTAGATTCCAGGTTAGCAACATTTACTAGGTCTCTCTTTCTCTGTCTCTGGTTCTGTCTCATCACCTTTACCCATGGATGGTATAGGTTTGAAGACTAGAGTTGATATGTGTATAAAAATGACTAATAATTGATAACCTGAGGCAACAGATACTTGCTGTATATGAGAGAACAGGCAAGTGTTCCTGGCCACAAATCACCAGGTGGCCTATTGAACAGGCATGGTTGTATTTGCATTTCTTAGAGCATATGTGGAGCCAAAATGAAACTATTATGTATGCTACAAAAGGGCAGCCAGTTTAGGGTTAAAATAACTGTGAGTTAAGAGAATCGTACCTTATTACTTAGCCTTTTTATCCCTCCTTTCTAGAAGAAACACTCTCACCATGTATCACATTTGTTTTATTAACACATCTTATAAATTATAATCTTACTTTCTCCAACATCTCTTTTGAGTTCTATCTATATGTCATAAGCTACTTGCTTATTCATACCTATACTTAACATATACTATGAGATTTGTCTCTCTCTGATAAACTACTACCTGTTCACTATCTTGTTTAACATTCTTACAAGCTTCACTACACCTGTTTGTTTTTCTTTTATAACAGAATTGAACATTTTTGAATAATAAAGAAAACACACATTCCAACAACTTCCTCCATAATTGAAGGACAGGAACTTGTTATAGAGGTAAAAGAGACCTCTGTCACTTTCATTATTCACTTTAGATGACTTTATACATTTTTAAGTGGGAATGTAACTGCTGTGTGCAACCCTTTTTTAAGGACAATATGTTCAAAGAGAAAATGCTGTAGGCAATCAGAGAAATGTAAATTGAAAGAAGGTCAACAAGTTAAACATTAAAGTTTGAAAAAGTATATCTCAAGAGTGGATTGGCCCAGCAACCTAAGTGTCTACCAACAGATGAATGGATAAGGGAGACGTGGTATGTGTGTAAATGTGTGTATATATATATTGTGTATACACAAATACACATACATACATACATACATACACACATGCAATGGGCTATTATTTAGCCATAAAAAAAGAATAAAACCTTGTCATGGATGATTCTAGAGGGTATTATGCTAAGTAAAATAAGTCATACAAAGAAAGTCAAACACCATATGACTTCCCTTATATGTCGAATAAAACACTTAAACAGGAACCAACATATAGTTACAGGACACAAACTATTGGCTACCAGATGGCAGGGGCTGGGAGGGACAGGCAAAAATAGGTAAAGGGGATTAAGAGATACAAATTTCCAGTTGTAAAATAAATAAGTCATGGGGATGTAATGTATACCACTGGGGAATACAGTCAATAATACTGTAATGATTTTGTATGGTGACTAGACTTATTGAGGGAATCACTTCAATGTATAAAATGTATAAAAATACCGAATCTGATAGTTTATTATATGTCAATTATACTTAAAAAAGTAGAATGGCCCATTTTAAGCAAAATTTCAGGCTAAATACAAGCGCAAAGCATAGTGATGTTTTCCAAAGACCAGCAAATGTCATTAAAGAATCATTATCCAGGACCTGTGAGTTTAATTAATCTCTCAAATCAGTCCATTAAGTTGCACACTGAAGTAGCATTTGTGTCATCAGAACTAGTAGCTTATATTTTAATAATCGGCATAGTATGGGTATAAACAGTGAAACTTGACATACATATGTGTATAACATGTACAATACATATATGCATGTATACAGAAATAACCAAATTTATCTTGATATTATGAATGGTAACTCCATAACACCTATGTTATCACTGTAGCAGCAAGAAGAAGAAATCATATACAAATAAGGGTAGCTAGAGAAAATTTTTAAGGACCTATTTACAAAGGTAAGGGTAGGATGTAGGCAAACACAGGGAGCAGTGACAGTATCTACTGTGCTGGTGATTACAGAGCCATTATAACCTCTAGGCCTGAATAGGCTAATAGAGGGGTTTCTAGAACCTAGAATGAGACAGTCCTAAGGAAAGGGCCATCTTGAAAGGAGTTATATCACCTTTCCTTGAAGGGCACATTCAGCTTGAGGTTATAAGACAGGATTGGATCCACATGAAAATGTGTTGGTCTTATGTCTTCTGAAACCTGACCAGGGGGTCCCTCTGGCCAAATGCAGCTAGAAGCTGGAAACAAGGGAGTCTATTGCTGTCATTTACATGGATTGGCTTTTTGGAGCAAAGAACAGAGGAGTGAGACAAGAAGGATATTAGTTATCTGTCCTAACACCTAAGTCATATGTGTAAATATATTTATTCAATGGACTCCATTCATAACAGGTGAAGAAACACAGGGATAGAGAATGCAGATTGTTTTCTCCAGAAGGTCTTTTACTCTGAACAACTCTAATAAATCCTTGGGATGTAAATATGATTAAGACAGAGCCCAGGACTCACGAGCTCACAGTCCACAGGGGAGATAGCCATGTAAATATGTAGAAAAGTATTTAAAGCGGTATTACATTTGAAAGGTGACTGCTGTGTGAAGCCCTTGTTAATGATAATATGTTCAGGAGGAAATGCTGTATGTAAATCAAAAGAATTAGAAATTATGTAATATATATTATAGATATAAAATTGCTGCAACACATGTGGCTGAGGTGGCAACATGCAGGACATATAAAATCAGTTTCTTGTTGACAGAGGTACATGAAATTTTCTTTTATATTGATATGAACAAGTGGGGATTCATGGAGTTATGTGACTCACTCAAAGTTTACAAGTAAATATCACAACCAGGACTTTGAATTTCTACCTCTTTAACTGTGGGCATTAATAAAACCATATCTCTTAAGTATTTCATAGGAAAGACAATACAAGCAATGATTATTAGAGATTATAAAACTATATTTTACATAGTCTCGTAGCCTAACAACATAGGCCAATTTTGAGGTATGTGATTCAGAAACTTGCTTTTCTGAATGTGAAATGTGAACATAAAAGAGATAATTTGTCTCTGGTGATCCAGCACTTAATTCTCATGAGGATATTTTATGTAGCCCAGCTCACCGCAGGATGGAACCAAGAAAAGTGAACATTTCAACTGATGAAACTATGGTGCTAACATCCCTGCTTCTACATGTGGCAAAATAAAAGCCAAACAAATAATTATTTCATCTCCAAAATGATATAAATTTCTAGGTGATGTTTACTAAGGAAAATTAGCTCTAAAAATGTCACATCTGGTAAATAATGATGCTGTTGAATTGGTTTTGCAATTACATTTCCAGCTAACTGTAAATGTATGACAATTAGGTTCTCTGAATACAAACAGTTTGTGGTCTAATCCTCCCACTGCCTCTCACTGCAAACCAAGCTCTGTAACATTACAATATCTTAACAATGTAATTTACCTCTTAAAGTTCCTTTGCCAGTTCTTAACAAAGGTATCGATATTTCAAATGATAATTTTAAAATGTCACATGTAAATCAACTTCTATGGTTGAGTTTTAAAGCGTAGCCTGAAGCAACTTGATGAACACCCACTGATAAGCAATTTACTCTCAAGGTATATCATTTATATAAAAACAGCCCCTTTATTGCTATGAAAACCTTGAAGCCATGGGCTAAATAACAAAGTATGTAATCCTGTTTCAGTTTTTACTTTACTTTTTTTTTTTTTTTTTGGAAATAGTTTTATTGAGATACAATTCATTTACCTGGAGTAGAAGTCATCCATTTAAAGATTGTTATTTAATGCTGTTTAATATATTCAGAGTTGTGCAACCATCAGCACAATCAATTATATATATTTTGTGAACTTCAGCAAATATTTATTGAGCAAGGACCTCATGCCCAACATTGTTCTGGGTACGGAACAGACCATCAGCAGGGTATCATCTTGAGTTCCTGGTCATATGAAATGTGTATTCTCCTGTGGGGAGACAGACAGTAAACAGAGAAGCAAACGCATATGTAATATAGCTCAGGCAATAAATGTGCTAAGAAGAAAAGCCAAACAGGAGCAAGAGTTGCACAGAGGTAGATGCTCAAGCAGGAAAAGCCTCTATGAGAAAAGGTGTTAATAGAAGTGAGGGAATGTATCTGGTGGCCAGCTAAACGAAAAGACTTTGAAGCAGAGGAAAGGGCAAGCACACGCCCCTAAGAGGGATTTATGCTTAGCAAGTCTGAAAAAGAGTAAGAAGGCCAGTACAGAGCAATGAGACCAAAAGACCAAAGGTGAGAATAGAGAAGACCTGTGGGCACAAAGGCTTGTAGTCCATACTCTCTGTTCTTACTCTCAGTGCAGAGGGGCTGATATGGGGTTCTGAGCAAACAAATTGCAGGTTCCAATTTAGGTTGTAAAGGAATCATTCTGGCATCTGTTTGAGCCAACCTTAACCTTCTGGGTCAAAGGAGGAAGGAAGGAGTCCAGCTAGGGAGCTACTGCAGTGGTCCAGGCATGAGATGACAGGACTTGAACTTGATTTTTTTCTCTATTTTACCACTGATATATTAGCACATCAGTCATGTGAACATGACCATCAGTAGCTAGGTCCAAATGATACCAGCATCTTTACATTTGCGAAACTTAATAAAAGTTGCATTTATTTTCAGAAAGTAAATGATTTTTATCTACCTGTTTTTAAAAGAAGAGAATCTTACATCCATATTATTCTCATTCTTACTTTTTTTTTTTTAATTATAACTCCTGCAAGTGAAATTCTTTGGTCTTCCACTGTGGTGTCTTCCATATCTACCTCTTGCAAATTCCTTGAGGAATTCCTATCCACCAGAAAAGCACATGGTTTCTTCACCCAGAAGGCCTTATCTTTCAACACAAGTGTTTTTGCTCTATATTAGTGGTTTATAGATGTGTTTAACTTGTCCCTGAGAAATATTAGTGAATCTTTCCCTGACTCACAGAGGCCCTTGATCAGACTGGATTGGATGGGGACACTGGTTTATGTGCTAAAGCTCTTGCTCTTTGTTTTGTCATATAGACTTTAAAATTTTGAAGAATAAACCATAATGGACTTTGCATAGTATAGTTTCTTAGATTTTTTCCATTAGCCTCTTTGGATCTAAGCATGACAACATAGACAACATCACATCCCAATTGTTTGCATTTATTTATTCACTCAGTACATGTGTTTGTCCTCCATGTGTCATTCACTATTCTTCGAGTCGGGAGCACAAACATAGTTGCCTTCAAGAAGCTCACCATCTAGATGGGGAGACAAGCAAGGATACAGGCATTTACAATAGAGTGGAATGAATTACAGCCAAGTAATATGATGGATAGAAAAGAGGGTCCCTGTGTGGCACAATTCCCTGGGGCTACCATTTATACAGAATATAATTTGTATAATTTGTGTCCCGTGAGGGGTGCAGTATCGTGGCCTGGCCGGCAAAAGTAGTATCTGTGCCAATGCTAATTAACTGGTAATGAGTGCTAAAAACCCAATCCAAGCCTGCACCCAGTGAAAATACTGTGAGGAATTATCAGTGCCTGCCTTTAACACGGGAGGGGAGAGCGGTGGCAAACATGCCACATAGTTTCTAGTACTTGTCATGAAAATAGTAAAGTGAGAAAAATGATAGACATCTGAAAAAAATCTAAAATGAAGAGCTGATTCTCATAGATGAGGGAAGGATACTCCTGTATAAATCCTATCACATGCAAATATCTAGAGAAATAAAAGTCCATGCGGTATTCTTAAAATTGCAAGTAACCCTAGGATGAACAAAGAGCATAGCTTATGAGAAGAATGTGAGAAACATGTTCAGAAAAGCAGGCTATAGATAGTGAAAGCCTAGAAGACTACGATGTGAAGTTGGATTTTTAGCCATGTGTTGTCATGATGAATTTTTGTCCTTGAAGCAGCTACTTTGGTGTCAATGTACACGGTGAATTGGAAAAAAAAAAGTAAAGGAAGTAAAGCCAACCAAAAAGACTCAAAAGAACAGACAAGTTCAGCTTGACTCAGTTACGTTTCACATTTAAGGATGGCCAATATGTATGGACACTGGGCTAGACATCAAATAGCCCTCAATATGACACACACCTGAATTACAGAGCAGAGAAAGAGGGAAGAATCAGGAACAAGGGTGACAGGGCCAAGCAGGACCATTCCCTATCAGCACAGAGGGTACCAACTCCTGGGGCTTACAGGGTCCCCCCAGAGCTCTCAGCATTTCTGCCCTATGACCTTAAGACAACATATTGCTTACCATGAGATCCCTTCTCCCCAGCCACACACAAATACACACACACACACACACACACACACACACACAGAAACCTATACACAGAGACACGGTTGTATTCACCCAATTATTTTCTTCTCTTTCCTTCCTTAACCGTGGAACCCTTCATCAACCTCTCATGATCAGCTGAAAATTAAGAAACGTGCATGATTTGGGAAGATGATTGTTCTTCTGCTCTGGAGTAAAATATTGAATTTCCTACCTTGGTTTAGACGTGAAAAAACAAAGAATATCACACTTTTTAATAGGTTCTCCTTCAATAATCTGAATTGTCATGTCACATAGGGGATGCAGATACCTACAGAAAACTAACAATTACATTTTTATACTTATGAAATTATAAATAATAATACATAGGGTATCTTATTCCATCCTTACAAAACTCTGGATATACAGGGAGTTAATATTCTTATGTCAATATAAAGAAGTGGGGATTCATGGAGTTATGTGACTCTCTCAAAGTTTACAAGTAAATATCACAGCCAGGACTTTGAACTTTTCTCTCTCCAAGTTAGCTAAGTAAATGTTGCATGAATTTGGTTATGAAATGCATTTTTATAGGTCCTAGTTAGCTCTAATGATGTTCTGTTATTGTGAAGCTGTTTTCAGCCCTCAGTAGCACTGGAAATATATTTTTTCAGCCCTCAGTAGCACTGGAAAGATATTTTTTCTGCCATCTGTACCAAGACTTAGAAGAGGATGGAGGAATATTCCTTTTCTTTTGCCCTTTCAAATGAAATTATTTAGTTGAAATCTTGAGAATCATTAGTTAAGTACAGCAAGAAAACATTTTGGCATTTACACATAGTGCTACAATTTTCTCCTGTTGTTTTTAATCCCCAAAGATGGAAGCAATATTCTCTTATTCACAAAGGACCTTTTTTCCAGCATTCTACAAAATTAAATTTCATTTCTGCCCCTTTATGCCCTACATTTCAGATCAGATATTGGTTCTTTTTATTTTGAAAGCATGAAAGACATTTTTTTTCCCTCTTAGATATCATGAGATTGTTAGTGAGTAAAGAAATAATTCATGAGATTTCGCTATAATAGCAACTGTGTTATTCTCTAATTCAAATAAATAGTTAATTTTCTAAAAACTGCTTACCAAATCCCATCGTTGATTTCATTCTTACAAAAAAAATAATAACTATAGTGCAAGGTAATTAAATCTGTTGTGATTCAGTGAAATTCTTCAACTTGTGTAAAATTAGTTAAGCCAGAGGGCAGACCATACACTGCTTGAAAGTAGTTTTGTGTGCTAAGGAGAAACCTCATTCATTATTATCCCATTCATTTGAAGTATGAAGACTCTATTTAAGTCAAAGAAATTATGAGCACTGGTATTAGAATTGGTACATATGCTAGGAACCAATTTAACTTCTCTGAACAAAATTTTGACCAGATGTCCTCACTCACTTCCTTGGCCCCATCCCATTGCCTATTATTTCCTGATTGTCTATCAGAACTGCAATCATGGCGTTTGATAATTCACCCAAACGTTCCTCGTGAATTCACTTCCCCTTCTTCCTGTTCACAAAACATCTACAAGTGAGTCTCCTTCACCAATTCAGGTGTCACGATAAAGGTCTCAACCGTGATCTTACTGCAGATTCAATATTATGTATGTTACACTCTGAAATAGATGCTGAAATCTATGCTACCTACTCACAGTTTTATTTCCTCACTGAGCTTATTGATTGAATGCTTGTGTTTGTCGAGGTCTATGTTAGATGAATCCTTTCAAACCGGTTTTGTTATCTATTTGGCCATTACCTTATTGTTGTTCAATGGATATTTTTATTGTATAATGCTTCTTCTAATACTGTTCCTCTCTTAATGCTGGCCTTTCTACATGTCTATCTTAAACCAAAACAACACAAGTCACACCAAAATGTATAATTCTATAGAAGATTCCCTGATGTCAACTCACACTAGTAGTTGAAAGCATGAAAAATAAACACAAGGCTTTTTTTTAAAATAACTCTTCAGGACTTTTTCATAAGCCCTTTCATGTTAACTAGGAAAAAATTGTTTAAATGTCTCAATCAGTTTAACTTAGTTCAATCAAATATCTTTTCCATCTCTCTTGCTGTATAGTTGACAAATAAAATGGCCTATATGTTTAAGGTATACAGCAAGATGATTTGATATACATATATATTATGTCATGATCATCACAATCAAGTTAACACATCTACCATCTTACCTAGTTACATTTTTGAGTGTGTGTTGAGAATGCTTAATATCTACTCTCTTAGTAAATTTCAAGTACACAAGATAGTATTATTAACTCTAGCTGTCATGCTGTAAATTAGATACTCAGAATTTACTTATAACTGAAAGTTTGTGCCTTTTGACCAACATCTCTCCATTTGTAAGAGTTTAACTTTTTTAAGATCCCACATATGAGGAGCAACTGGGTGGCTCAGTTAGTTAAGTGTCTGCCTTCAGCTTAGGTCATGACCCAGCATCCTGGGATCAAGCCCCACATCCTCCAGATCTTTGCTTAGCCAGGAGTCTGCTTCTCTCTCTCTCTCTCTCTCTCTCTCTCTCTCTCTTTCTCTCTCTCTCTCTGCCCTGCTCCCCACTTGTGCATGTGTACTCTCTCTCTCTCTTAAATAAATGAATAAAATCTTTAAAAAGGATACCATATGAGTAGTATCATACAGTATTGGTCTTTCTCTTTCTGGATTATTTTATTTAGTATAATGCCCTACAATTCATTCTTCTCATCATAAATTGTAAGATTTGCTTCTTTTTCATGGCTAAATAATGTTATACTATGTATATACCACTTTTAAAATCCATTCATCTGTCAATGATGCTTAGGTTATTTCCATATCTTAGCTATTGTGAATAATTCCGTAATGAATGTAGGAGCATAGATATCTCCTTGGATGCTGACTTCATGTTCTCTGATGTATGTCCATGTATATATATACATATATATTTTATATATCTCTATTTTTTTGAGGAATGTCCCTATTGTTTTTCATAATAACTGTGCCAATTTACATTCCTACCAACAGTGTAGAAGGATTTTCTCCTATTTGGAAAATGCCTTTTCTGAAAGGTCACCTTCCCCTCCTGAAGCTTTTCTCTCTAGGATGATATTTGGGTGTAATGACTAGAGAGTCAGTATCTTTAACATTAGTGGTCATGGACCTTGAATTTCCTCTACTTCCATTATAGGTTATGTCTAGTGTATCATCATGTCCAGGACAATGCCTCTTCTCACCAGATGCTTTGTCCACTGTTGGCTTATCTCTTTCTCGTCTTTGGCAGTGACAGAAGAGAGAATGGAGTCAAACTCCAGTGGGCTTTATTTGTCAGTAAATGTGAATCTCTGTCAAGTCATTCATCCAACTCATTGACTGAGGGAGCCACCCCTAATGCCTGCTGTGGGTCAATTTGTGGCTGACACCATTCTAGGCTTACTGATTGATCTACACCATGCAAGGACTGATGACAGGCTATAAAAGCAAAGTCTCAGTTTAGCTTTCCTTAATATAAATGTATGATGAATATACCAAGTGGGTTGTGAAATAATAGAAAACAAAATATATACAGATCTACTCATGATTACCAGCACATGGATCCTAAAACTCTTGGAATATCCTAAGTGATAAGAGCACTAGGAATATCTTCTGTTCTAGCATTTCATCGTTGACCCTGGTTTCTAACACTGAGGTCCTAAATCCCTTGGAATTTTTTTTGGGTGATAGGAGTGCCCTTATTTTGGCAACTCTTAGTGGGCTCCTAGATAGATAGCTTGAGGATGAAGCTGTTCATCCTAAGACCAAGCCACAATTATAAGCTTACAACTTTAAGCCCCAATCCCCATTATCTGGAAACGGAAGGAGGGCATAAGTGGAGTTCATAATTCATTATGTCTTTATGATGAAGCATCCATTAAAAATACCACTAGTACAGGGTTTAGTGAGCTGCTGGTTTAGTGAACACATCTACATGCTGGGGGGGACTGCACCCAAATTCCATGCTGACAGCATCTTTTGTGCTCAGGACAATTCCAGACTTAGTTCTATGTATCTCTTCATCTGACTGTTCATTCATATCCTTTATTATATTTTTTATAATAAACCAGTAACTTTAGGTGTTGCTTTGAGTTGTGTAGCCATTATAGCAAATTGTGGAATCCAAGGAGGGAGTCCTAGGAACCCTGATGTATGTTTGGTCTGTCAGAAGTACTGGTGACAAACTGGGATTTGCGATTGGCATCTGAATTGAGGGAAGACTGTCTTGTGGGATTGAGCCCTTAACCTGTAGGATCTGATGCTATCTCTAGGTAAATAATGTCAGAATTGATTTAAGTCAAGAATACCCTGCTGGTGTCACAGAGAATTGCTTAATATTTGAAAAGCCCATACATCTAGTATCAGAAATACTGTGAACATGTGAGTAGGGGAGAAACACAGGAGGAGTATATGTTTCATTTAAGTGAATGGAGACCATATCCCACCATTATTTTTTAAGTATCATCTATCTATCTATCTATCTATCTATCTATCTATCTATCTATCTATCTATCATCTATCTATCTATCATCTATCTATCTACTATCTATCTACTATCTATCTATCTATCTATCTATCTATCTATCTATCTATCTATCATCTATCTATCTATCTAGAGAGGGAAAAAAAGAGGGAGAGGGAGAGTGTGTATATGAGTAGCAGGAGGGAAAGAGAAAAAGGAAGAGAGAGAGAATCCTAAGCAGACTCTGCACTGAGTGCAAAGCCCAACATAGGGCTTGATCTCATGACCTGAGCCAAAATCAAGTGGCTTAATCCACTGAGCCACCCAGCTGTTGTGCCTACCACACCATTATTCTTTCATCAATTTGTATAACCTTCAGATACCCATATTCTCTCCTAGCAATGTAAAAGTAAGCCAATTTGGGATATACATGTTTGACTTCTTTCCTCACTTTTACTTTATCACCTCCCTTCATTCTTTTATTCATCAAATGTTTCCTTCCTGTCCTACATTCTGGAGATAGAGTACCAAACAACACAGACACATTCTACACTTTTGTGGAGTTTACATTCCAGAGAGGAAAACAGGCAATAAACAAGTAAATAAGCTAAATAATATCAAGGGATGATAAAATCAGATGAGGAAAAGTGAGGGAGTAAAAGTGATTGGAAAAGAAGTAGGTTGATCATGATCATTCCTCTTTGAGGAAGTACTATTTGAGAGCAGATACTTGAGTGTCATGTAGGAAAGAGCTAGCTCAAATTCTGCAGGGATGCTTTCTGGTCAGAGATGGTATTGTTTGCAAAAGTCCCAAGATTGGAATACATCAGGCAGCCTGGGTGGCTCAGCAGTTTAGCGCCGCCTTCGGCCCAAGGTAGGATCCTGGAGACCCTGGATCGAGTCCCACATCGTACTCCCTGCATGGAGCCTGCTTCCCCCTCTGCTTGTCTTTCTGCCTCTCTCTCTCTCTCTCTCTCTCTCTCTCTCTGTGTGTGTGTCTTTCATGAATAAATAAATATAATCTTTTTTTTTTAAAAAAAAGGAATACATCTGGCACAATAGAGGAAAGGCAAGATGGCCAGTGTGCTTAGAGCAGAGTGAGGCAAAAAGGAGCTAGAAATAAATAGGAAAGGAAAGGGCAGGAGAGACCAGATCGGATTCAACACTACTGGAATGTATTTGGGCATGAGTGACATGATTGGTTGAAGTTTTAAAGCTATTTCTGACTACCTAGAACTGACTGTGGGAAAAAAAGATGGGGAACAAGAAGAAAAGGACACATCTCAAGAGTGTCAGACAGTAGCTAGTTTCATGCTGGAAAATGATTACATCTGGGATATACACTGAAAGTAGGCATGAAGGTGGAATGAATGTGTAAATGTTGAGTGAAAGTTGATACCATGCACTGGAATAAGGAAGACTGGAGGTTGAGGCATTGGATGAAGGAGAAGGGAATCAAGAGGTTTATTTATTTTTGTTTTTGTTTTTGGAAAGAACATTAGAATGCCCCTTAGGCATCCAGGTAGCCATATTGAGTAGGCAACTGGATAAACAATCAGGAGTTCAGGAGAGATATCAGGCAAGAAGAAAATATATAGCATCAAAGGCCAGATGAGACCAACCACAGAGTATGTTGAAATGGGGAGAGAGAAAGTTCTGATCAACTTGACCTTCTAGAGAAAAAGGACATGGTGAAAGGAAATGGAGAAAAAACAGCCACTCAGATGAAGAATGCCTGGAAAGTGTGTCTAACAAGTAAAGGACAGAAAGTATTTCAAGAAGAAGGTGATTAGCTACATCATGTGCCCTGAAAGGGCAAGTAGGTGATGACCTTGACAAGAACATTTCATTCGATTTGTGGGCATGCAGGTCTGATTGGAGAGAGTTAAAGAGAGAGTGGGGAGAACTTCTAATTGAATTCATTTATTTCCATACCCTCCCAAAACACTACTAAAATGTATGTAATGGAACCTGTTTTTAAAATGTAGGCATAAGATACAAGGACAAAGAGCGTCAAAAAAAAAAAAAAAAGAAAAAAAGAAGAAGAAGAAGAAGACAACAGCAGAAAACTGATGTCAACAAAATTTTATCATCTGGAGACAAATGAAGTAGCGGTAACTAAAAACTAAGCAGACCAGAGAAGCTGAAATTTAACCCATGTCCAGGATGCCAGGAATACGCAAGTCTGTTTCCTGGTAGACCCCAAGAAACCTTAGAAGTTCAAGAATCAGATGGCAGAATTGTGAGATGGTATTGAAAACAGGGGGATTGATTGAAAGTCTTTGTAGCTAACTTGACACCAGGCCCCATTCTGCAGACCTGTGAGCCATGAAGGTGTCTGTCTGGACTCTGCAGAGGACTAAAGGAGCACTCTCTGGAAAAGTCTGACAAAAGATAATGGGTTCTGGAAACAATGGCGCCAGACATAAGTGAGGGCAGGAGTGCAGTGACTTACTGAAAACACAGATTTTAAGTAAAATTCTTTAAAGATTTTATTTGTTTGAGAAAGAGAGACAGAGGAAAAAAAATAGAGAGCAAGGAGGAGAGAGAGAAGCAGGTTCTACGTTAATCCCGGGACCCTGAGATTGTGACTTGAGCTGAAGGCACATAACAGATTTAGCCATCCAGGTGCCCCACATTTTAAGTAAAATTCTTTAAAGAATGATAAAACACCTTATACCCCAGATCCTTGCCTGTTTTTCTGCTTCACCTTCACAAAAAGGGCTGTCAAGCCTATATCCATGCCTTCCCACCTTGAATCAATCCACACCTCACCTTTAGTTTTGAGCATTGTAATCCTTTTGTAGTAACCCATTTTCTCTGTGGCAGTTTTGCTAATCTCCTCTTCACTGACACCATCCAATTTTCTGCTACCAATGACACAGTGTGATCTTCTCTCAGACTGTTCCCTATGTTTGGAAAAGCCCTTCTTTAAATTTACCCAGATAATTTTTTCTTCTTTACAAAAAAAAAAAAAAAAAGAAGAAGAAGAAAGGAAAAAATCACTTGAAATGAATATCCCCATTTCCATCTACTTCCAACCTTAGATAGAATCAAGAGACCATTAACAGCTAAATATGTATCACTAATTACTGATTTTTGTTTCCAGCTCATTTTATTGTTTGTGGGTTTTGTTTTTTTGTTTTTGTTTTTGTTTTGTTTTGTTTGTAAGTTGGCTGTGATTAAAATGTACAGATATTATAATTTAGTTAAGTCAGTATTTCTGGTGTGAAAACATATGGTCTAGTGTGATGGATAGAAAATCTGGCACAACACATGCGTCTAGGTGTTTAATGATATTTGATGACATAAATTAAAAAAAAAATCTCAGTTTTCCAAATCATTACTTAGATCCAAGAAGGCAGAGATCCAGCTGCTTTACCACATTTTGCACATCATTATTAAATTCACATATTAGCTGTTCTTTTAAAATAATTTGTCATAGAAGACCTTCAGAATTAACCACACAATGCAGTTATAACCTTTATGTCCCCTTTCTAAAGATTTAAACAGAGATGTAAAAGCCAAACACCTAGACCCTCCAGGCCAATGCATAGATCAATAAAATTAGAGAGTGTTCATTCAAATCTTTCTGCATAGAATATATGCACAATTATATGAGCTCATAGCTAATGTCTTACATTGTCATAAATAATGGTTTTAGAAGGAGTTGACTATCTTATATATATTTTTAGTTGTGAGCTGTACATAGACTTTGTCTGAAAGTCAGAAGATCGCATTCACTCTGATTTTATGGAATAATCTTTTTGGTAGTTTTGAGAAAGTCATACATCTTTGGCTAAGCCTCATCCTCATTCCTATAAAACAGAATTCTGCCCCTGGGATCTCTAAATGAGTCATAAAATCAAAGATGACAATGTCAAAAAATATTTTTTTCTGTTCATTTTTCCCTGCCCACTAGTTTATCTATCTCTGTTCTCACCTGCTTTTCTTATACAAAATTCCCCTACCTCGTCCTAAATATATACATTCATTCATTCAAATAGATATGTTTTGAGTACCTTCAGTTCCATAATCTAATTAACCTCCTTAATTTTTTCAGATGAATAAATGTTCACCCATCAAATTTAAATGACAACCAGGGCAATACCTATAATTGCTGGCTGGCAGACTTTGGACTAAAACTCAGGCCTCTGGTTTTCCTGTTCATTGGGACCTATAGCCGTTTCTAAAACAAAACAAAACCCTAAGATCTGAAAGCACCAAAAATGTTGCTAAGAGATAAACACAACATGAACTGAAACTGTGTGTGAATGTTCAAGACGACCCATAATATGTCCCAAGTAAATATTAGAAAACTCTGAAGGGAAGATATTGTCCTAAATATGCTTTTATTCAAGGTTTCATAGAGACATACATCTTTTAATTCTTAAGTCATAATACTGATGAGTAATTTAATTCTAAAAATGTGGCTCCATACTTATGAGTCTTTTGTGTACATCCTTAGTGATAATACGGAAAGGAAATTTAATAATTGAAAGGATGCTCAGAAGGCACACAGAACAGAAGACTTTCTTTGGCATGAATGACAGCTCTGAGGATTACCAATGGGTCTCTGGTCACAACACAGAAAGACAAGTGCTTCACCTGTTTGTTTATATGATGTTAATTAATCACAAACTCTCTGTTAGAATGCTGTGTACAGTGATTTCATCGTGAGTCAGGTCTTATTTTTTTTTATACTTTCCGAAAATTAGCATTTACTTTTATGTTTCCCAAGTTCCAGAAGTATATTACAGCCTTCCACATCCTCAGCTCCTGGAGTTTCAGCATCTAATGCCATGGGGAGAAAAATGCTTTCAACATGGAGGTAGGGAAAAGGAAATAATCCTAATGCTTATTTGGAGAAAAACATGTTGCAACTGGGGCATTTACTTCCATGTTCTGAAGACATTTAGGAGCCAGACAGATACTTTATCTACATGATATTTGACTAACTGCATCCTCAGAAGAGACTATAAAGCTGCATTTAAGTCTGACATCCTCCTGGCTAAAGTGTTGAGTTTATCAAATAAACAAAAAGAAATCAATTATATTTCCACAGACATCACAGAGTGTGTCTGGGTGATGAGTAGAGGAATCAGAATCAGGCTTTTTACTTTCTTCACAGAAAAAATGGAAGAAAATGTCAGAAGCAAAACACTGCAGTTTTTCCAAATAATGCTAACGAAAAAAAACTAGATCCTATTTTCTTTCCTGGCTTCCATTTTACTCATTGGTACTTCTGTATGGAGGTTTACTTTGGTGTTGGAGGAAAACAAAGATGAAAAGGAGTACAAACTGAATAGTATAAGTGGATCCATCTTTATATGAGTACTGCTCTAGCCCTAAAATTTTTGTACTATGGCATCTGGCCTTTATACATTTTATTTTGTGTTCTGTTCTTCCAGTTGTCTTCTTGCAGAATTATGCTTATAGTAGTGTGGAGGACGGCTCTATAGCTGCATTCCCTTTGGGGGTTCATGTTAAGTAAATTGACATCAAGACCAAAATTGGAAGTGCAGGGACCATTTTCAGTTTATTCATTTGGTATTTTGACTGAACTCTGGGTCAAGGTGCCTAGGTCATTCCATCCAAATTTAGCTTATCTGGATGTATTTGAACTTGACAATTAAATTCCTCTCCAACCAAACACTGATGACACGACCATTAGTAATGTTTTTTTTCTTTTTTTTAGGGGAATAAAATGCTTCAAAAATAAAGATTCAAACTGTGAAATCCTCAATAGCCTCAAGGAGCTGTATTTATAATTGTTTTTAATTAAATTTCACAGTCAAGCTATGGAATATAAAATGCATATGGATGCAAATATTTGCTAGGGAGGTTAGACTATAGCAAAATGTGTTTTGTTGTTTTAATTTTTAATTTCCTCTCACCAATCGCTCATGTGCTTAGAATGTCAGATCAACTTATTTTTTTCACGTCTTCCTGATTTGGATATCTTTGTTGCTCTTGTTTCATTAAACTTGTCTTTCATGGGGATTTTAGCTTCTAGAAGATGAGGATTTTTATAGTTCTGATCTCTTATTTCACTATTTTTTAAATATGTATTAGATAATTGTAAAATTATTTTTAAAAAGTGAAAGTTTAATGTGAGGTTGGTGTTTGTTTTTGGCGAACAGCCTCCAGGAGAAGGAGTTTAAAGCCATACTTTTGATACCATCTCAAAATAAACTGAGATCTAATTAATAATTTATGTTGGGGGAAAATCATTTAAGATTTGTTCCCCTTTCTGCCTCTTGATAAGAATCAAGAAATATTTTAAGTCAACTTTTAACCCCAAATGTTGTAACACCGTTATCTATTTAGTGCTATTTAATTATTGACACAATTACTATTATCGTTCCAGAGATTTTTTTTTTTGCTTCAGTCTTTGGAAAATTATAAATAACATTTTCATTGTATAAACAACATTTCCTTGACAAATAATTACTTAACACAGTGTTTGATCCAGAGATTAAATACTCAACATGACAGACACATTGCTTGGCTTTATTATTTTCAATATAGTGGGAAATACAAACTTTTAGGGAGGTGATTGTAATACTGCAGTAAGTGCAAATTGTAAGGTAAGTATGCACCTAAACTGTATTTAGGCTCATCAGAAAAGGTTTCTGGGGGAACGATGCCCATATTGAAGCATGTAGATTAAGGAAGTGTTACCTAGAGGAAAGGTAATCTTGAGATGAGCAAAGAAGAGTTGAGGATGAAAAGGGGGAAGGGAAAGAATATTTTAGATAGAAGGAAAAGACTTACAAAGCTTTGATTTGAAAGATAACATGATGCATTTGAGGAATGGAATATAGTCCAAAGCATAGATGTGGAGGAGGTTATATCAAGGGACAGGTCTGCAAAGATAAAAGGGGTGTGGTGAGTGCAAGGAGGCCAGTTAGGAAGTAATTACAGTTATCTTTGTGAGGGGTCTCAACTAATGGAGAAGTTTTGGGGACAAACAGAGAGGTTGAGTCATAAATTTTTGAGCTATTTAACATCAGGACTTGGTGGTTTGCTGGGTGTAGAGTAGAAGTAATAAGGAATGATGTGAAGATTCTGGCTTAGAGAATTGGAAGTTTGGATGTCCATTTCACTCAAAAACTTCAGATGTTGCCTATTATTACTCCTACTATCATAGCTGTCAGCTTTTTAATTTAATATTTTCTTGAATTTTCTATCCTGTAGTTTATGACCTGTCAAATCCATACACTTTTCAAGTAACTTTGTAATCACCTGTAGATTGCTTTGCTTTTTATTCAACATAACAACCCTGAAGGGTATTGATATATTTGAACATATTCCTTCATCTATTATGTGTTTTGATCTTATTTGGACTTCTGGGTTTTTGTTTTTGTTTTGTTGTTGTTCTTTGCGATATTATCAGCTCAGCAATTTATTTTAAAATATTTCTTCATTTTCTTTCTCATTGGTAATTACTTTTTTAAAAGAGGACATTATTTAGAGTATATCTATCACCTTTCTATCACTAGGAATTATTTTCATGTTTCTTTTCACTTTGTTTTATTTTTGTTGTTGTTGTTTTTAAAAGATTTTATTTATGAAAGAGAGACAGTGCAAGCAAGCTAGAGAGAGCAAGCTAGGGAGAGGAAGAAGCAGCCCCCCTACCCCCAACCCCGCTGAGCAGGAAGCCTAACTCAGGGCTCAAATACAGGACCCTGGGATCATGGCCTGAGGTGAAGGCAGATGCTTAACTGACTGAGCCACCCAGTCACCTCATGTTTCTTTCAATTTTAATCTTTTGCTGTCCATTGGTGCATTCTCTGCCTATGAACATATACTCAGATTTATTTATGAAAATAACCATCCCTTGGCCTTAAATTCCCCTACAAGCAACTAACTCATGACTATACCTCTCAAACACTAAATTTCTTGACATATATTTTATATGCTTCATCCTCCCCAAACTTGTACTCAAATGTCTTGCGGTATAACTTCTTTACCAACCACTCAAATAAAATACCTTAGGGGTGGTTAATTCAGTTGTAAGTTACAGACTCAACATTTCAACCTGTCTTCTTTATACTATAGTATTTTGAAAAATTTCTAACATGTCTAGAATTTAATTTCTCTCCTTACTTCATTTCTAATACTAAGTTTGTTTCATTGTAATACAGTTATTTGTACCTCCTAAGAGCAAACTATGAAGGAGAAGGACCAAGATTTACTAATTATTTTATCTTCCACAGGCATTATGTAGTTCTTGGAACATAACAAGATTTCAGTGTATGTGTTTTAAATAAATACATTTTAGACAATATCAGTGTAATAAGATGTTTTATAGGAATGTATTAATTTGCTCTAGCTTAGTGTTTTTAGATTTTAAAAGTAAGCCAACAAAAGAAAGATTTAGTTAATTTTCAGAAGCTAAATTTGTGGGCAAGAAATTTAGAAACTTGTGAATCATGGTGAAAGGGGCTGACTCCCTGAAATGTCTTTCATGGCATTTTCTACAACTTAAATAAGCTTTATTAGAGATTATATTTTTAATATTTTCTTTTTATTGCCACTTATTATACTCAGACCTATGCTATAAATCAGTTTTATATATACCTCACTTCCATTTTATGATGGTAGAAATTGTAGTATTTATATATACTACATCCCCAGAGCACAATGCTTTGAAATTAATTGTTGGCTTGTATTTATTTTTCTTTATTTATTATAATTACTTAAATTATCATTTATAAAAGAAAATATGCATACACACATAAATAGCTTCTTGATTGCACTATAGTGGAAAATTTCTGAGCCCCCTGCCACTTTCAAAAGACTAAATCATCAACAAATATTCAGTAACCTTATTATAAATTTATTCTGACTTGCTCTCTAATTTGTTAGGCTTTGCTTGCTTAGGGCTTTACTGGTTACATACATAAAGAGTATGTAACCTGCCTTTTGGATTTTTGACCCAACCAGCTCTTCCAATTTCTCTTGGTCACCTTTAAAGAGCTGCTGAGGCAGTATTTATTATTTATTTAATTTATTTATTTCACCTATACCACTGTAACCTCTCACTTCTAAGGACTCTAAAACACTAGCTCTTGGAATACTCCAGCTCTCTGAGAATAGGATAAAGCAGTAATGAAGTCAGTCAGGGATCCTTCCTGGAGGCGTACTATACTTTTGAAATTTATCTGGCTAGCAACCAGTTCAAACAGAGAAATTGGATCAGTGACCTAGGTCACTCTCAAAACAAATTATTAGGAAAATATCTGTGTCAGGGGTCCCCAACACTCAGGCTTGGTGATTAACTAGAAATATATACAACACTCAGATGTCTTGATACCCATAGTTTTGGGGTTTTTTTCAGGAAGAAAAAAAAAGCAAGATAAAGAAAAATCGGCAAAAGGAAAAGACACATGGGGCATATTCTAGAGAGGATCAGGTACAAGTTTCCAAGTGTCTTCTCTCACTAAGCAGGACATACTGGATTCCTCCAACAGGTGGAACAGCGTATACAAAGTGTTGTCTACCAAGGAGCCTCTCCTGAGCCATATACATAGTGACTATAGGACTGACTTTCATCACTAAAGCTCCAGATTCCCAAAAGGAAAACACCCATTCACCATGGATAGCACTGTTTGCTTAAATTGGTCTGACATAGCTTGAGGTCTCAATTACAAGAGGTCGATTCCCAAGAGCTGTTCAAGGGCCAGTATTGAAAAGAGGCCCTCCTTGGGAATGTGCAGGATTGGAGCTAACTCTTACCTACACAGCAGTTTTTCCTTATTCTAAAGTCTAAGAGAATTTCTTTCTTCTTAGCAACTTCTTCCCCAAAACCCTAGAATGCTTTCCTTTCTATGGAGACTTCTCCAGGGACTTTGAGGGTTTGGGTTCAGTTTTGTTTTACTTTGTTTTCCTTTCAAGGACACTTACTACACTTGATTATACAAGTTAGAAATAAAAATTCTGTAGAGAACATCTGGATTATCTTATAGCTGAGGTATCAGAATAGAAGGAAATGTTTTAATAGACTGTACCCAAGAGACATAACACATCCCACTTAGGAGAGCTCCAGGTATATCAAGGGCTGAACGTACCTCTTTCATAGCCATATTATTTAGAGTAAACCTAGACTGCTAACAAGGGAACAATATTAATTCACTTTCCTAGAGAAGAAGACTAGGTCTCTTGTATTATAACCTGAAGTGAGAAGTTAAGTCTGTAGTTCTGCTATATGTAATCACTTAGTAATGAAGCTTCCTTCCACTGTGTTGTGACATCATTCAGAGAATCATCATCACCTGCACAGCTAAGGCTAAATGAATATGGGTTTGAGACAAGAAGAGGAAAGAGAAAGCTCAGGAGGTATTTCAGTGTCTTAAGGATCAGGTCTACAAGTAAAAAGCAAATCCCTTCACTGGGGAAAACTTAGTGACATGAATAAAATTAACTGTAAAAGGAGCTGGGAAATGTAGTTTGCCCAAGTGCTCAAAAGGAAGAGAATGGATTTTGATGGTCAACCTGCAGTCCTCATCTTATGTGGAATTTTTTTTAACACAAGTAAATAAATACATTGACTAAAAGACCAGCCATGTGCCTTTTAAAAACAGAACTCTCACACTTTGCCTCTCCTGAGGCATCTGGAACTTTTTAAATTATTGTTTTCTTCAAATAAACTACTAGTGAAAGAGACTGAAGCCAGTGCACTATAATTGCACATTGCAAAGATTAATTCCACACTCTTTATTTTTATGCTAATTTTTCCAAATTGAGTAGAAAGAACCTGTTCTATTTTAATCAGAAAACTACTCTTTAATGAGCATTTATAGCATTTAGTACAAGTCTAGCATTTTTAAGGAATTTTATCTCGGTGTTGGTTTTTAAGATGTCTGCAAAGAAGATATTGATTACTGTGTATTTCCATTTTGTATTTGTTTTTCAATATCTCACATATAGTCTTTTCTTCACAATAAAAATGGCTCTCTCTTCTTATTAGTATACATGGTTTTCTATTTATCGAGATAGTGTAGCAGTAAGTGCCTTCGTGATTCTTGCTGATTCTTCATTAAGGAATTTGAGTGCAATTTGGGCATACAGTGTTCGGGTGCTTTCAGCAGTCAATGAATGTTCACCCAAACTGTGGGACCCATTACATTTCCCAGACAGATCGCTGAATTATTGAACACACATGAATGCTATGCAACCTTGATTAGAGAATTGTTAATCAACCTATGCTGGTATGTAGGTCAAAAACCAATTAAAAATCTGTGACTGGAATATATGATTAAAAACAATTAAATGCATAGTTTTAAAAGGGGAGAGAAAAGGAGACAAATATGCTGAATTATTCTTTTCTGTACTCTACAAGAAGTGTTCTTAGTGATATTAATCCTACAATATTATCAGATTTATAATTTTTTAAAAACGGTTTGGCTGATGAAAAGTATATTCATTTCCAAGCAAATACTTTGCTTTTCACTATGGCTTCTGTAAGATACCATTGTTCCAGGTCTAGCCCTGGATTTTATTGTTTTCTTCCCTAAAATAAATTATGTATGATGTTTTAGGGAGGCTTTGAAGTTCAATCAGTTTTGGCAGAGAGTAGTATTTTGCAAATAGTTAAATTAGAATTCTGTCTGTAATTTATCCCTTTGAAACATTTCTGCATCAGAGAAACCTGAAAAATAAATGAGCAACCATTTCACTAGTTTTGCAAAATATACTGTTAGGACACCAAGGGAAAATGGCTTGCTTAGATTTTTGTTAAGGCAGCATGAAAAGATTGGGGGAAAAAAAGAAATGTAGTATTAGCTCTTTAATCTATAATTTAAAAGAGCTAGAAAATCAGGAAATGCTATCTGATATAAGTACTTTATATTAATGTAAATGTAAGGTGATGAGAGAAAGATATTTTTAATTCATATATATTGAAACTTTTAAAATTGTATTTTTTTATGAAGCTACTTACAAAGGATTTAAACTTCTTAGTAATTTGGTCAGGAAGTTTAAGTTGGATGAAACTGTTACTTCTTCCTTTTACTTTTAGTCTTGTAGATTGTTAAGAGTTTGAAATCAAGCCTGGTGCTTTCTCTTGCAAGGGCTCATGTCTAGATTTCCTTCCTTAGTGTTCAGAGATTGTGATAGTTTATATTAACTACAAAGGTCAGGAATCCAAGTCCGAGATACTTAACATTGCTTTTTCCGTTTGTTTCTTTAATTGTAAGATGGGCATCCCAAGGAGAGTTTTCTTATTTTGCTTTTATTTCTTTGCTTTGATTTTTTTTCTTTTCTCTGGAATAGCATGAGTGTCCTCTTGAATAACCTTAATTTCAACAATATGGTACAATGTGAATTTCATTTTATAAATATTTCATAAGCTCTTAACTCACATATGTTTTGCCCCATTCAAAGTAATGGTTTGGTTCAGGTGAAAACTGACTTCACTTAAAAATATGCTATACCTTCTTTGGGATTTCTGTCAAATCATATTTTGTAGATAGGCTTAATGTTCTGAAATTTCCAAATGTTTTAATGACCATACCTGGTCATGTGGAAAATATATCTGGTTGATAATAGTTTGAGACCTATAACATAATAAGATTAGGTGAAGAGAGGAATTTGGAGATTTTTTATTCTTGTCTTTTGAAAATGAGTGTCCCATAAGAAGAGATATAAAACACTCTGTCTTGTTTTGCCTTACTCTTCTCCACGACCTACACAATTACTTTTAATGATTGTGTTCTGGAGCAGAACGACACAGTCAGAACGACTATCTGCTAGTGGTACCTACAATTCTGTTTATAATGGATTAAACAGATTATCTCACATTACAGAAATGACAATTACTTAAGAGGATTTTTAAGATTCTGCTGGTTATCTAGTCCCTCCAAGAGAATGAGAGGGTACAGAAAAGATAATTGAAAATATCAGACATAGAAATGAGAGCACATGTGTTTTATTCTTTCCCTTCTAGCAGAAGGCAGGTTTTCTATTTCAGTCCATTAAGTAGAGCTTCATATTGTCTCTATGATTGCACACAATCCTTTTCAAGACTGCATGTATGTGTGTGTGTTTTGACTGGGTTGAGAACACTAGAACACTAGAGGTGTTTTCAGATTTGAGAAAGAGTAATCTGATAATTTTCCTTGATAAAGTTACACTTTTGTAGGTCAAGGTGAGCTGTCTAGTGGGCATGAGAGAGTCAATAACTATACTAACCTAGATTTTTAATATGAATTTCCCTTCATTAATAACACTTTTAATCACAAAGTGAAGTGATTAAGAGTTTGAAAGAAGACAGAACGAAATGTGAATTCAAGTGCCATCAAGTATAAGATTTATTTATTTTTATGTTATTATTGACTTTATTTTTTTCTTTCTTTCCTATAAGGACTAGATGGAAGCTCTGTGAGAGTAACATTATTATCTGTTTTGGCCATTTGTGTTCTAAGAGCCTAGTAAAGTAGTTGGTGCATAGTAAATGTTCCATAATGTATGTCAATCATGGAATAAATGTATTATTGTATTGATATTAGAATATTTAATTCACCCTTCACATACTCTCTTATCGGAGGAAAGGATTTTAATAATACTTGCCTTACAGACTCATGAAGTTTAAAGTAGATAACATTTCTAAAGATCTTAGAACAGTGAACATAACAAGTACCCAATAAATGTTAGTGTCAATGTTAAAAGTTAAATGCATGACTCTCATGCAAATATAAAATAAATACATGTCAAACATTCATTTAATTCATTAACGGGGACCTAATAAGATGCCAAAACTGGCTTTAAGAGCACTGCAAGAACTGGATATTTATTGACATTTTAAAAATAAAAACTACTAGGGTACCTGGGTGGCTCAGTCATTTAAGCATTCCAGGCCTGATTTTGGCTCTGGTCATGATTTCAGGGTTCTGAGATCAACCTCCTGTTGAGCTGCACTGCACATGGAGCCTGCTTAAGATTTTCTCTCTCCCTCCCCCTCGGAGACTCCCTGCAGTCTCTCTCTCTCTCCCTCTCTCTCTCTCTCTCTCTCTCTCCCTAAAAAAATAAAATAAAGAATACTAAAAATATGGATATATAACTGGCTAATATTGGACAGGATTATTTTTTTCTACTACACAGAAACCTAATGGTTAGCATTTAATTTTGCAGTCAGTATGTGGGCTGTAGTCAAATAGTAAAGACCAAAGTCAAACACAGGTGTATTCTCTTAGAGAGATCAATAATTGGTAGGTGGGCATGTTAAAAAGTACGCAGGGATGATGGTGAAAAAATGTGCTTTACTCTCTTTTGCATTACTTTCACTTTGAAATATTTTTCTTGATAGTTGTTATTTTTTTAAGAGGGAGTTTGTCAGGGGTGGCTGGGTGGCTCAGTAATTGAGCATTTTGGGCTCAGATCATGATCCCAGGGTCTTGGGGTCAAGTCCCACACTGGGTTCCCCATAAGGACCCTGCTTCTCTCCCTCTGCTTATGTCTCTGCCTCTCTCTGTGTGTCTATCATGAATTAATAAATGAAATCTTTAAAAAAGGGACTTCATCACATTGGTCTCACATACAGTTTAGTGTCACATATAGCAACTACTTTGACATCCAGTATGGGTTGGGGGAGAGTCCCTAGACAGAGTGCAGTACTAAGTGAATAGATTGATTATCGTTGTTGGATATTTCTTCTCCTTCTACCTAATGGTAGTTATGACAGAATGTATGGTTAAAGATAAAGTATTTGAAAATCTATATAAATATATAGATAAATATACATTGATAAATGCAATAATCACAATATAACCTGATTTGGTTTACTGTATGCATTACTGTAGAATATAAATGAATCATATTTCTATTTGATTAAAAAGGAATTGACTCTCCAAACTTGTGCCCTCTGCATTATTTACATATGTTAACTTAATGATCTATTACTGAAAATATTTTTAAAAATTATTAAATATGTTTTTAAATGTTACTCTGTATAGCAGGAAAATACAAGTTTCAACACTGTTACCTGGAAGGAAATCTAACTAAATCAATAAATACCTTAGTCATGCTCTATATCAGTTTTACTTGTATGTAATTGAATTAGTAGAGTTTCTCCTGCATTTTAGAGATTTAAAGAAACTTGGATCACTTAATCATACTTCCTCATTATACAAATTGAAAGTTGGAAACCCATACAGATTAGTTTAGTTATCTAAAAGTATTTAACCATATAATTGCCCAGCTAAGCTTGGAATTTGCTGCTTCTTCATCTAGACTATGACTCTTATCTAGAAGTATTTTTATTTTTTTAACAAAATCTTAAATCTTATGTGGTTCTCCTTTGTCTAATAAATGTTACTAAACCCCAGATATGATAGGTAGGGGGAGAAACTGTCCTATAGAAAGAATGGATGGTTTAATTAATGACATTCAAGTTCAGTTTAAAGTAGAAAATTCTCAAAAATAAATAAAGTAGGAAATTGTCATCCAAAGTGTGTGTGTGTGTGTGTGTGTCTGCGTGTATATGGGTGGAATGTGAGCCCAGATTCTACCACACAACACTGTGAGATGGGGTACAGAGTTGTAATCCCAACACTCATTTGTTACGCATGATTATCATTATCCTAATGATTTAGCTATATCCACACTGTGTTATCTGCTTCATTCTGTTTTTTTTTTTTTTTCCTATGCTCCGACCATACCACAGAAGCACTGGTTGTACTATTCTCATCATATAGCCTATCTCATGTCTCTGTAACTTTGCATCTGCAATCTCTTTGTCCAGAATTCTCCGTCCTCCCCTTGAAAAGCAACTACTACTTTTTTATGGGTCAAAGTGGCTTCTGTCTGCAGTTTTCCCTGATTCCCCTCTGTGCCAAAGAATTAACTATTTACTATGTGCAACAAATTCTATGCATTATTCTATGTTGACCTGCGTACAACATTCAAGTTTATCATTTGTGTTTGAATATTAATTTCCTATTACTCTTTCAGCAACTCGACTGTAAACATAAAAGTGCCAAATCTTCAAAGCCCTGGAAATTAAAAAACAAATCTTTTAGCACATAGTAGGTATTTAATAAATGTATCAACAGGAGAAAAGGATGAGAGGAAAAAAGGGGGATAAGGTGGGGGTGGTGATTTAAGGAGATACAGATTCTGACACTTAATACTTCAGACAAATCCTTACCTCCTTTCTTTTCAGCTTTCTGAAGGGTAAAATAATACTTATCTTACAGATTTGTCCTAAGAGTCAAAAGAAAACTAAAACACACTAGAAGTGGCCGGTTCTTTTGCTTCACTAGATAAAACTTTATCTAACCTCCATTTACTATTCAGTGTATAAGCAAAAAATAGAATGCTTTGTGATGAGACTGGTTAAGGTAATGGACCTGAACTGATCCCAATAATGAGGTTTATGTTCCTGCTGTGTTGACCAGCTTTCATGCATGAAAACCCTATGAGGCACAGGCATCTAATCTTGGAATGCATTTTATTAATGCCTTTAAGTAAGGAAAACATAAAATTCACACTAAAGTATATCGGAGACTTCAATGGTATTAACATTGAAGTTCAATATAAAATCTTAACATTTCCTTGGGTAAAGTTGAATTTTCTGTTCAAAAAGAAAAAAATACAAGGTATCTATTGAACTTTGAGCTAAACTAGAATTCATGCCAGGTAAAACAAACACTTACTGGGTTTATAATTGTTACAGATATTTCATCATTTAAAGAACAACTATTTCATTAAAGAAAATAAATAGGAGCATTGTATTTCATTTTAGTACAGTTAATCTAGAGAGTTCACGAATTCTTTTGTGAACAATTTCACACAGTTGTCACATCTAGTTTATCATATAATTCAAAAATTTCCCAGGGACGTCTTGATAATGGCCTATAAATGGCTCCCAATTTCAGCTAGAAAAAAAATCAAAAAATGCACTGATATCTTGCTTTAAAACTATATTCATGACAATTCCGAAGTTATATGCTATATCTCAATTATTTGTCTCACTTTAAAGAAAAGTATCACTTTTGCTGTGTCACACTGAGGCAGTTTAGACACATTTTGCTATTGCTAATCTAGAAACAACATTCAGGCCTTTTGAAGGGAAAGAAGAGGATCAACATCAATACATTTCCTTAATCTGAGTAGATTTCTCTGCCCTGAGAAATCCTCTTCAATACATTCTACAGAATACACCAAAATCACAGAAGTCCCTAGGCAGTCTTAATATTTCTATGAGATATCTGGAAGTCTAAAATACTTTTATGGGCATAATAAAATCAGGAAAAAAGAGCTAGGATAAATTCTGATAAACCATGTACCTTAAAAATACAGTTACAACCAATGACTCCCAAGTAATAAATATAATGAATTGTAAGGGGGCTCATCACAGTAGGAGTCAGAGGGAAATAGAGAAGTTTCCCTTTCTGTAACCCATAGGTGTAGTCTGTGATCCCATGAACAGATCTCTCATTGAGTGTGAGGCATCTTCCATCCTGACTCTTTCCCCTTACCTAGAAACAACTGCTGAGACTGGAGTTAATAACCAATATTTTAGGAAACAGATGCCCATGGCAAGGAAGTAATCAATATTTAAGTTCCAATAAGATAATCTATTCAAAATATTTTTTTGTGTGAGAAAAATTCACCTTCAAAAAATTATAGTATTATTCTTAAATATCTTTAAAATGGTATCAGTAGCTCTCAGGATTCTTATTGTAGTGGTCAGTAGGCCAATGTTCTTCCAGTTATTAAATACTCCAGTTATTTTTAAATACCTTTTAAAAAAGTTTTTAAATTTTTTAGGACTTTAAAAAATTATCTATATAACTTATTCCAAACATTGCTCTAATAAATTTTAAAGGGAAAAATTCTAATTATTATTAAAACACTGAAGGCATTCTATGCCCTCTCTTAAAAACATTTGTCTTTCTCTTGGGCGATATAACTAAACAAGTGTTTCCAAGGGCAAAGAAGTCATGTTTTTGGTGTATATTTTATGCCAGGATATAAAACAGGATATTCTTACTATTTCTACTTTTGTAAGGCCCCAAATATTTAAGAGCTTTAGTTTTACAAAAGTTTCAAAGAATCAGTCATTAAAATTGCATGGGAGGCTTATTTGCATTGGGTACCAGGGAGAGTATTTTTAGCTCAGAGCTATTTTAGACATGACTGGGTAAAAGTGAACTCCCTTACTACCCCAAGAGTATACATACATTTCTACAATAAATAATGAAGAATGAAAAAAAAAGGCATAAAGAATAATACTGCATTTGGAATTAGCTCTTTTCTCTACAGTCTTTGAAGGGAGGTTAATGTGTAAAAGGGCATCCTTATTCATGGCAATCTGAATGCTGATAAATAATACATAATGCTAGCGATTATCACCTAATTTCAATATTTATTGAAAACTGCCATTTCAGAGCAATCAAAGCACATCAAGAATTGTGCCATTATCTACATTTGTGTAAATTTTCCAAAAATACTGAGTTTCAGTGATTGTCATTAGAATAATTTATTATTGACTTTCAGGAGACTTGAATACATATGGAAAACAATTCAAATCTTACATCACAAGATTTTTCTATCTATTGTATCCTTCCTAAAGTTGATCCAAATAAGAAATAAGTTATTCAACAAGTTCAATAAAACAAATTTCAGAGAGAGGAATGTTTCTCAGAAAAACATAAAGTTGCATAAATTTGTGTCTGATGCCATCATATTTCCCCATTTACTATTATTTTCTGACCACTCCTACATCAGAGGCAAATATACACTTCCTCCTGTAGAGTTTTAAGCCCCTCATATTGGTCTTATAGTGCCTAGCATTATACTACAGAGACCTTCCTAAGCTGAAAGTAGTACATTTATTCTCTAGGCAAAATTCAGCCATGTAATCAGTGAAAAAATATTATTGTTGCCAACCCTATGCCAGACATTATGATAGGCACAAGATATACATAAAAAATAATAATTACTGGGATACAGTACTTCCAACAGTCTTTGCCCTAAAGTAGTTCAAGGTTTAGCAGAAAGGATGGACATATATTAATGTATGTTGTAATAAAAGCAGTAATAACAATGTTTAATTGCCAGGAGCTCTTCTGAATCCTTCACATATATTGATCCTTATAACACCACAGAGCAAATGTTATCCATATTCCCATATTATACTGAGATGTAGTGTAAGTAAGTTCAAGAGGGTTACTGCAAAGAAAGAGGACATCTAACTTTATCTTCAGGGTTCAATGACTAAGTAACAAAGACTTCATGAAGGCGAGGAGCCTGAGTTAGACTTCAAATTCGCATGATGAGAAAAAATAATCAGACAGGAGCTGTATTTACAGGATGTGAAAAAGTCAAAGAGATATGAGAAGATAGATCAAGTGAGTATACAGTACACTCAGAATGTGAGCTAGAATGGGGATGTGCAGAGGAATGAAGCCAGAGAAGGCTCAGTTTATAAAGGTCTGCACTCTACCAAAGAATTTTATTCTATTCCAGGATTTTCAGTAAAGGAAAGAATCTTATAATCTTACCAATTCTCACTTACCAAATGTAATGTGTTGTCTCTCTCTCTTTTTTTATTGTCTTGTGATCCTTGGCTGACTAATACACAGATAGAAAACCGTTTGATATAAGTGAGTATCAGTCAGTTATTATTCTCCAGGAGATATTTGCAACTCATTAAGGCATATTTGAAGACTACAAATCCTTTGAATTTTCTGCTACTGCAATTTTAAGCCAGTTGGCAGAATGATGAGATGCTTTTGGGCATAGAAGCCATTTTCCTACTCCTGCAAATAATTCAGATAGTTGGCTACAAGTAGTGTGGTAGAGTGACAAGTTAGGGGTACTGGATTCAATTCCCAGGTTTGTCACTCACTTGTATGACCTCAGGGAAGGGAAGTCTTTAGTCTCATTAGCCTCCCAGTCCCTTAACAATAAAAGGAGAAGGAGAGGAACAAGGAGAGACAAGATCATTTCAAATACCTTTTCAACGTCTTATACTTTATTCCATGATACTAATCTTATCCCATACAAAAGACAAGTTCTGATCAGAGACCTAAATTTCTTTTAGAATTATCTTTTGCAAAATAGAATTAACTCTACAAAAGGGCAAAATGTTGATGAAAGTGCCTGAATTTTTTTTTTTTTTTAATGACTTAGAGAGAGAGAGTGTGTGTGTGTGAGAGAGAGAAAGAGCTTACAGGAGCAGGGGGAAGAGAGGAGGAAGCAAACTCCCCACTGAGCAAGAAGCTCACATGGGGCTCAATCCCAGCACCCTGGACCCTGACCTGAGCAAAGGCAGAGGTTTAACTCACTGAGCCACCCAGGTGCCACTGAGAGTGCCTGAATTTTTTTTACAATCTATACACATCCAACAGGTGACATTCCATTAAATATGGAAGCTAAAATGATGTAATGCTTTTCTTCTAAAAAGGGTCATATAATTCAATCTATAAACATCATTCTATCTACATACGATTACCTCCATTTCATATTTAAGGAAGCAGCATCCGGTAATTTAAGTAAGACATTCTAGACTTTAGGACGTCCAAACATCACATAGCTGGAGGCTAAAACTCTGTCTTTGATTCCAAGTTCACTGCTCACTTTACCACAACAATTGTTTTATGCTGACAATTAAGACTTAGTGGTATAGACAATTTCATAAATGATAGGGATATTCTATCTCAAATGGTGCTAGAAAGATAATAGGCATAACATCAAATATATTGATTGCTTGAACCACAAAAAGAGAAGCTTGCATTTCCAGCACTGTGTGAAGTGTAAGGTAGGCAATGCGGAACTGCCAATGTGCCCACATTTCTAGGTACTGTGGTAAAGCAGCAGCACTGGGAAAACCCACCACAGCAATCACAGAAGGAGGCTGACCTCAGGATATTTCTATTTATTTGAGTTTATAATCAGAAATGATCTATTGACTTCAAGAATCTGCATATTCTTCCTGGACATGCTTTTAAAATACACATATCTATGGGGCATCTGGGTGACTCAGTCAGTTAACCAACTGCCTTCAACTCAGGTCATGGCTCCTGGGATCCCTGCTCTGAGAAGAGCCTGCTTCTCCCTCTCCCTGTCACTCCCCCTACTTGTGCTGCCTCTCTCTCTCTCTCTCTCTCTGTCAAATAATTTTTTTAAAAAAATCTAAAAAAAGATACACATATCTAGAGTAACATTACTGAAGCATGTTCTCTGGGATACTAAAAAAAATATACATATTTTGAAAAAAATAAAATTTATGTGAAATATTACAAAGGCAATAAAATAAATTTCTTTTAGTCTTATGTATGTATACTCATTTTAAGTTTTTGAGCAGACTTATAAAGATATAACAAATGGAACATTTCCCTAACTTCTTTGACCAAGAAAATTCCCCCACCAACCACATATATACCCAAAAAGTATGTAAAGCAAATGAAAAAGCTGGTATAACTAAGAATTTGCTTTTTCTTCAGTAAAATTGAAGAACCTTAAAGAATAATGACAGAAAGCTAAGTTTTCTGAAGAAAGTTATGGTGATACCTACAAGGTATGATAAAAATTTATGCTTCTGTTCTCTTTAATTAAACTTCTATAGAAATACAGAGAAAATGAATTTCAATGTCTTTAGCCCCTGCTAATGTATAACAATCAGAATTTACATCTTTAAATTAAATATCCTTGTTTAGTAAGACTACAGCATACTTTGGAGACAGGCAATGATAGGTGAAAAAATCTACATATACACTGTGGGACATAACTAGTAAATGTAAAACAGACTGTGTCTGCAGTGATTTGTGAACACTAATGTTCTCTTTTTAAATTGAAGTATAATACATGTAATATTAGTTTCAGGTGTACAACATAGTGATTTGATGATTCTATACATTGCAAAATTCTCACTATGATAAGTGTAGTTATCATCCATCACCATACAAAATTATTACAATATAATTGACTATATTAATAATAACATACTTTTAATATTCAAAATAAGTGATCTTGCAAGAAATGTATAACATTATTGACCTGTTTTATTATATTAAAATTTAGGATATGTATCTTTTTTCCCCCAGATATTAGGGGGTGCATTTTTAAACAACCACAACCTAAATCCATCACACTGTTAATGTTATGGGGTTTTTTAAACAAAAAATTTATAGGATTTTATAACTTAAATGATCAGCTTTAAAGATGGGCACTTTAATTACAATATGGCATAAAAGAATAATTGTAGAAGACTCTCTTTCATGAATCCTTATGTACCAAATAGTATAGCTTCAAAATATATAAAGCAATAAATATATTAACTGCAGGAAGTACAAAGAGAAAAAGACACAAAATAATGTTAAAAGACTTTACTATTCCTCTTTAAGGCCATGAAAATTAAAGTAGGCAAAATATTAGTAAAGTAGGCAAAATATTAGTAGGGAAAATATAAATAAAATCATGAATGTAATACATAAATGTAAATACATATGCTCCTATATTTTGATTGTATAAAAAGTAGGATACCTTTATCTCAAGTGCTACAGAATATTGACATAAATCAGACAATAAATTCAACAATGGAAAGGAATACACATGATGTTATAAGACTTTAATAATGAAATTATAAAGTATTGACAAAACTCTTACAGTTGTTTAATTTTTAAACTCTCTACTAAACAACTCTAAGCCAAGTAAAAAACACAAACTGAATTTAGAAAATATCTTTATAATAATTGTTATGAAAGTATTTTGTAACAAGAATATGGATAATAGAAAAATTGTGCTCTGAAAACAAATACAAAATAGTTTTAAATGTTTATGTTGCTTATAAAGAAAAGTATAATATAAATGAATTAAACATTTAACTTAAAAAAGTGCTAAAAAGGCAAAGCTGACCAGAGATGAAATACAGATTGCTAAATTTTTCTTTAAAAAGGAAAAAAAATCAATAAATACATCCAGAAACTGATTTTTCAAATCAACAAAATTTTCAATAGTTAAGTTGCAAAGTAACTTCATAGTAGAGAAGGGACTAGAGGTTGGGGAGCAGGAAAGGAAAAAAGACATATGCATCACAAGACGAGAAACTAAAGATAGGTTACTGCAAGGAAAGATTAAATAAAAAAGATAAATATTTAGGTTCTTTGACACCTCCATCCACTCCCTCATGTTTGTCACTCTTTATGATCTGAGAAACCATAGAAGATTTAAGAGTAAAGAGCTAACCCTTCCTAATATTAATTATGGGGAACATAGATAGCATGGGTAATTAGATATACCAGTGATTAAAAACAGGTCATTTTAATTCGCCCTTTCTCAATTTTAAATAGATTTTTAGAAGAAGTATTTCCTGGTTTTAACATATGTATTAGTAGAGATACTACTGACAAACTGAATAACTCCAAATTAAGTTGTAAAATATAAATAGGAAAAAATATATAAAAAATCTACTGTGACAAAGTGAAGGTTAATATCCATATCCTCAATGATTATATTGACCACATGCATGTCATAATTTGAGACAACCATGTAAATAAAGATGGATATTGTTAGGTAATGGGTCACTACAAAAATATTAACTTAGTTTTTTATCTTACTGACTTCCTTTATACTATTAATGGTACTTTATTGAAGTAAACAAATTAAGAATTTATTAAATTTAGCTTTGTCTTTATTGGCTCACATATTCAGTATCCAAGAATGAATTGTCATATCTATGTTAATTTTTTTTGTTGTTGTTAAATCACAACTGTCCCCTTTTAAAAGGGAATGCAATGTAATTGCTGAACAAATGGTCATTAATTTTCTCAAAACAAAATCACTCAATTTATATTTAAAATAATAAAAAATTTGGGGCTTCTTGTCAAGCAATGGTGAATAATGTTTTCTATGTCAGTAAACACATTATTATGCAGAGAGATAATATGCTGAGAATTGGTAGTGTTTGTTTAAAATGGCATATTTCATGTTTATGCCATATTGAGTTTCCTTATAACCCTGATAACTGCATTTGTATCATAAACACCTGCATACATGCATACACTAAAGTGCATTTATTAACTGAAAAAGAACAACACATTTTAAAATAGAAGTATGTGTTGTATAGCAGCTTTATGAAATGACTCACCAATTATCTTTAGGTTGACACATTCTTTGCAAAGATAGTGTGTACATATTCAAGTGAGTTCATTTAAATTCAAATAACATGTATTTCGTAAACACCATGAAGAGTACTAAGATAACTCAGATAAGATTTTTCTAAATAATTTTGATTGAATTGTGTAGGTGGATCATACATACAAATTCTAAAATGAAAGGTAAAATTAAATTGATTTTAAAATGAAAGAAAATAATAATTAAAGATAAAATTGTGGGACATAAAATGTAGGAGAGGTCATTGACAAGCTAGTGATCAATCATTTGAAGAATGACAAGGCTTGGCCAGTGTTTAGGAAAGTATGTTGAAAAATAAAAACAAAACAGAGTAGGAAATTTCTATCTCTAGGAAAAGCAGAAGTTCTACCAAGTTATAAAGAAAAGAATCTTTTAATACCTGAATTAAATAATATTTGCTAGTCAAAAGCACATTAATATCAATTTAGTTGAATATTATATTATTTAACCATATTACTAATCTCTAGAGGTTAAATATTATTTATTCATATTACTAATCAACAATCATTACAGTACACAATGATTAAACAAATAAATAGATGTGTCACAATAATCCATTTTTATTTAGAAAGATGGTAAAATAATATAAGAATAATAGCTATGAGAATTAGTATTATTACCTTTGGAGATCATTACTGGACTAAAGAATGGAAATTAATCATTTATTATTAATATTTTATTATTACTTGATTTTATTTTTAAGGTAGATGAATTATCTTATTAGGATGTTTTAAAAATGAAGAAAAATAATGGAAGGGGTAAGCAGGAGAAGGCAATGACTTAGAAGACCAGAAATTTAAGAGAAAAAAAAATCCCAGAAAAAAATATCTAATAAGCTAAATTTTAAAAACAAGGGAAGAGGCAAAAAATAGATTTTGAGACTCGATCTAGAATATCCATCATTTAATGAAGGTGAGTTCCACATTTGTTAAATAAGTAATCCAGCACCCCTAGAAACAACTATTTTGAACAAAGCAGGTAAGACTTTTTTCCAGGAAGGAGATTTTCAGGTAATCTATTAGATCCTTTTTTTTTTAAATTATAGTCACGGGTGATATTCACACTGAAGTAATTCCAGAAGTTAGAGATTAAAATATTGAGAGCATTAAATCAAAATAACTAAAAAGATAAAGTCATGAGAGGGAATACCACCAAAAGCTACAATTTCAAGTATTTGGCAAGAAAAGGTAAAAACTGATATCTGGGGCTGGTGAATTAATAATGTCAAGAGTTGGGGAGACTTTTACAATGTGGGATATCTAAGCATGTTTGTAGGCAGAATATGGGAAGCCAGGAAAGAAAGAATGTTGTAAATGTCATAATTCATTGCAGGAGTTAGACTTGTAATGGAGGAAATCACAGACTTGTTTTCTCTTTCCATACCACAATCTTTGAGTGTCTATGGATTTGTTCCTCGCATCCTTGGTTGAAGTCTCAGATGGCATAATTTTTCTTACCATACTTGGGCCTTAATTTATAGTCTCAAATCTGAAGGATTTAATATTCCAGTCCAGTTTTATTCATGTAAACTCTACTAATGAAAAAATTCCTATCCCACCACTCAATCGTCCTTGAGGCTAGGAAAGATTTTGAGGGAAAATGGTATGAGGTCAGCTTCTCTTTATCATGCCTCTTTTTATACCCCACTCACAAGCTATTATTTGGGTCCAGGGAATAAAGTTAGAAGAAAGGAAATATATAAGATTTTGAATAACCAAAGTGTTGTCATCAATGGTTCCTTCTGGCTGAGGCAAATATTCAAAGCTGACTCTACCAGGGGCCACTTGGGTATCTTGGGAACTCACTACTGGTAGTATTCTACTCTCAATTCCCATGCCCATCCTCAGCTTGCATATCTGGCAGGATCCTTAAGACTTTTGTCTCAAGCCTCAGCTGCCAGAGGTCCAGCCCTCTGTGAGAGTCATCTCAGATAATCTCCTCGGGTAGCAACTATTTTACTAAAGATAAATTCAATTAGGTTTCTTCTGTGAAGTCCATATGTGGCACACAGAAAACACAACTAAACTTTTGCCCTGACTTGTGGTGGTGTTGAAGCATTCTACTCTTCATGTCTCCAGCTCAAGTAGTCTCTAATCTCCAGACTTTTAAAGGCATGAACCTGGGATCCCTGGGTGGTTCAGCTGTTTAGCACCACCTTCAACCCAGGAGAGGTTTGTATGTATGTATTTATTTATTTATTTATTTATTTATTTATTTCTGCTTTTTGGGCTAAGGTTCTTTTTTTTTTTTTTTTTTTATGATAGTCACAGAGAGATAGAGAGAGAGGCAGAGACACAGGCAGAGGGAGAAGCAGGCTCCATGTACCGGGAGACCGACGTGGGATTCGATCCCAGGTCTCCAGGATCGCTCCCTGGGCCAAAGGCAGGCGCTAAACCACTGCGCCACCCAGGGATCCCTATATCTGTGTTCTTTAGGAGTACAGGTGATTGGCTAGGTGACCATAACACTAAGACAGTCTGTTAAGAAAATATTTCATGTTAAGGCATTGATGGAGACTTAACTGGGTAAGTGAATTAACACTCTTTTTTTGTTTTTCCACTTGATTTTGGCCTTAAATTGAAGAGCTGGACACAAGCAAGGAGAGAAGTGATGATATACCAGGGACAGAACCAGGCCCCCAGTCAGGAGCCTGTTCTCAAGGGGCCTGATGACAAGCTTCCTGTGCCCACTGATTCTAGAAAGACAGAACATTTTTCTGGACAACAGTCTCCCTCTGTGACTCTTGGAGTCAGTAGTGTAGATGTAGCTACAGATTCCCCTGTGATGACTAGGGCAAGCTTAGGAGCTTCTGGTGATTTGCATAGTTCCCTGTCTCCCACAGGCAGCTCAACAGTCTGGCCTCAAACGGTTCCCTTGCCTTTGACATATTCTCCCAGTGAAAAGTCTAGAGAATTGGGAAGTCAGAGACAAAATCCCATCCCAGGACAGGGGTCCCTTGAGACACTAACTGGCTTGTCTAGGGGAGACCTAGGGCTATCCTGGAGATCCAGGATCCTGTCCCACATCGGGCTCCCTGCATGGAGCCTGCTTCTCCCTCTGCCTGTGTCTCTGCTTCTGTGTGTGTGTGTGTGTGTGTGTGTGTCTCATGAATAAATAAATAAAATCTTTAAAAAAAAATAGAGGCATGAACCAGGTAGAAGTTCCTGCCTATCATCCAACTAGGGAATATATATCAAGTTCTCTGTGTATTCTTCCAAAAGGACCCCTTGGCTGATATTTTCCCTTTGTCCATTCATGTCTTTCCTCCACCCAGTTCCAGCCTGCTCTATTTATCCTGGGGTGGTTTGCTCCAACTTTGAGTCCTCTGGATTCTTGTTAGTTCTAGCAACTTAAGGAAAAAGGAATTATTGAGAGAAATAGAAGCTGTGGTATTTGTTCTCCCGACCCCACCCTGCCAGGCTACAGGTTGGCAGTGACTCTGTTCCCCTCCTGAATGCATAGTTCTCTTGGAGACCCTCTCCTTCAGCTACATAGCTGCAATTTTTCTGGAGTCTGAGAACCACTAATTCTATTTCTTCCCTTCAGGCCAAGGAATAACAATAATTCCTCTTTGTTGTTTGCTCTAGATTATTTCATGTTCCATTTTGGGTTCTTATAAATTTCTCTACAATTCTTTAAATTGTTCCCTTAATTAAAATGTCTTTTTAATTATCACTTTAGGTAGGTTTTCTATTCTTTTTTTTATTGGAACCTTGAATGTTATACTTGGATTGAAGTGAGAAGCACCTGATTCCTTCTATGTGCTCAATAGCATTCTGTATTATTCCACACCAATATGACACTACTCTCTTTAGACAAGTCCTCATCCTAGTCTTGCCCAATTAAAAAAAAAAAAAAGTGCTCTTATTTAACCTGGAAGTGGATGATGGGTTAATAATGCTGGAAGAACCAGCTTCGTGATTTTTTAAATTTTCAGCAGAAGTGAATTAGCACCTCAATAAGAATGTGGCAAAAGAGAAAATAGTGACTTTTCGATATCCTATAATACTTTTTATGGAGTGAGGTCTGGGGCCAGAGGGAAGAACGAAAGTTTCATGCATGTAAATTAGAGGAATATTTCTTCCTCTGAGAAAATAGTGAAGCAAAGGAGTTATGTGGAAAGGAACAGGAAAAAAAAAAAGTTAAGCAAAGAGCAAGACTGCAGAAGGTCTCAGTGTTCCCAGCAAATGAGCATGTAGTTGGAGGACTGGCTTGCTCAGAAAGAGAGGAAGCATAATGAAGGATAAGGAGAGTTAAAACTGTTTGGAACGTTTTCTGCAAAGACTACAAGGATGCCTACTAGTGGTGAATGGAGGAATTGCTAAACAACTGTGAGGGCAGTAGAAGTTTCTCATCTTACAGAATAACCACTGCCAAATACACTGCATGCACACTTCACAACCCTCTCATATATAGTGTGTTGAAAAAAATTAAGTGACTTTTATGCAACATGTAATTTTTCCATTTAAAAAAGGAAGATAAATCTCATTTAAGTCCCAAAAATTATTGAAGGGAAGTTTGTTTTATCTTCAAGTAGCTGTAGGGGATTGTTAGGATATATACATATATTTTTTAAATTATTTACTTATTTAGGAGAGAGAGACCCAGAGAGCACAAGCAGGGGGAGCTGCAGAGGGAGAGGGGAAGCAGGCTGCCAGTTGAGCAGGGAGCCTAACATGGGGCTGGGATCATAACCTGAGCAGAAAGCAGACGCTTCATAGACTGAACCAGCCAGGTCCCCCAGTAATGACATATCTTGAAGTAAATTTTCTTCAGTAAGATCAGGTTCTGTCTTCAAATGTGAGATAAAGTTGTTGCTGAAAAAGGAAACTTTAGCAATTTTACATGGCTAGTGCACAGAAATTATTTGTATTAAAAAAAAAAGAGCTGAACAAATCAGTTGTTTCTGAGTATTGCAAAACTATTCAGGATTACAAATCTTTTCAGCCACTTCCCTTAGAACTTTATTATTACTATTCAAATTTAAGTTCTATAGAAACAGTCATTGGGTCTAGGAAAGTTCTTTAGCGAAGACATTTCACAGTTTTTACATCTGCCATGTCCATTCGTACCATCTTCAGCATAAGATGTGTGTATAACTATGAAGAATTGGAGTTTTTATCCTACTGGGAAGTCCTCTAACCATAACCTCATGAATGTTTGCAGAAACTGAGAGGTTCTTGCATAATAACATTAGCCAGAAGATCAGCACTTTTGCATTGGCTTTCCAAGCCCCAGTTCACATAAAGCAATATGAAGAAGGCTTGAGGACATGCTCACAGAATGGGTTGCATTATAGGAACAAAATCCTGAGTTTAAGGAACCCACACCTTTTATAATGGGAAGTAGAAGAATACCTGCCGTTGCTCAGCAAGAAGATACTATCATGATCTTCAAGGTTCTAAACAAATTGGGCCTTTGCTGTGGAGGTAGATGCTCTGTTTTCTGGGATTGTTCACCACACAAATGTTCTTAATGAGATAGTTCAAAGGATGCTCGTACCTCTGCTTGCAGGATATATGGAAATGTGAGGACCACACTAAGAACTGTCTTCCAACGGGATATACATATACATGACATAAATTTAGATTTACAATCCCCAGTATTCAAATATCTGTGTCTGTGTCTAATTCACAGCTTGCATTTATTTACCACAGTGATATGTCCAGAAATTATCAACCTTATGATATCAAGCTTCTATTTCTCTGAGACCCTGTTTCAGTGTGATTTTGACAGTATAATGTTGTCTACTAAGAATTAAGATCAATTTGGGTATATAATCTGAGTTATTATTTTGAATACAAATTTAGTAATACAAGTAATTTTAAAAAGTCAACGATATGAATTCTCATATAAATTAGATTTTTAAATTTTCATTAACTCAGATTATAAATTTTCATTTCCAAAAAGAATACATAACACTATACAATCTGTTTCAGTTGCGATATAAGACTATTCTTGGTCACAGAGAAAGTTACAGAGTAACATTGGGAAATAATTTTAGGCTATATAACATCTGAGTAGAAATTGATTAATGATGAGTTTTTTTTAGGAAGTAGCTTTAATTATAACTTACATTGTTTTAATGTATAGTGTGAACTCAATATTCTAATTCCACTAATAGGAGATGGTAGATGATATAGATCAAAGACAAAAAATTTAGGCTATTGATGTGGAGTTCAGTGAAAAAAGACAAGTAAATCTGTCCTGCTGCAATGTAATGCAGATTCTGCTATAACTCCCCCCAACTCACTCATGCACAAATGCTAACCAAGACCTTACAGAATGGGGAAGATTTTCCTGGAGGACATAATTCAGATCTTCTAAGCTTTAGGGAGAAAAGCTCTATTTTCCTTAATCCTCTTTTTCTTAAAGTTATTTTGACTTGCCTTTTTTTCATCACTGGAGTAGCTTAAAAAGCACAGATTAAGTGTAGGATAAAACACAGTATCCCAAGCTCTGGTCTAAGGGGCAGGAATAGTCCTTGAAACTGATGGATGGTGTCTCTATGGGAGTCAGGGCTATGTGGCCATACAGGCCAAAGCTTTAATAGTTCAAAGATTAATCTTTCTCTTTTGTGTTCCTACTATATAGCTCTTTCATGAGGTTGTGTCCATCATAGGAATCACATGAAGAATCAAGATCTCTGGAGTTCCAGATCCCTGCTAAATATCTTTCTTTCTGCTTGCAGGGAAAACACATTCTGCTTCCATCATCACCATACAACTTCATCAATTGAAGTAAATCACTTATCTCAAGTTATGTTTTACAATTATATAATCATATTGGTTTTTTTCCTATAATGGCATATTTACTCAGGTTGCATAGTAATAATTTTGACAAAGTTAAAAAAGAAGTTATACAGTACAAATTCACTGTACAAACTGTAGCATTTCCAGACAGTTCCCCCCAAAAAGTAAGAAATTTCACTGAAAATATCAGGATTGAATGGGGGAAGCTCATTCCTCAGGATCCCAGGAGAGCAGTCAAAGGAAATGGACCCTACTGTCCCAAACTGCATGCTGCTGTGGGGAGTCTCCTGGGTTAATAGCATGAAATTTTAAATGTATAGAGACAAGTAGGCACAGCCCAGAGCAGGCAGGATAAGAGGGAACCCACCACTAAGAGAAAAATATGAGCTGTGGTTATGTGTGATGAAACTTTGAGGAGAGAAAAGATATTGAAGGAGGATTATAAGCATGTTGTGCTGTGTGCTGTGTTATGAATTGCCTCATTTTTGCTTCCTCAGGAGCTCTTTAGTAAAGGTCAATATTCATTTTGAGTCTCTTTTTATAACTTAATGTTTTTTTGGATAGGATGCTGACTCGCTGCTGGGCTGGACTAGTGGTGGCCCAGCTTAGATGAGTTACTTATATAATTCTAATCACATATGGAAAGAAGATAGAAATAAAGTTCTCTTATAATATTTAACAAGTATTCCACCAAATATAATATTAAGGGGTGGTTTATAGCTTAGATTTAATTTGATGACTCCTCATTATATGATGAGTTACGCATACAGACACCATTCGTACATTAATTTTGTACTTATTTCCCATTCAGCCTTCCACAATATGATTAAATAATAATTCATTATTTGCTCCCCTGTTTGAAAATTTACAGTAAAGTAATTATTAATTAAATTAAACTAAATAAGAGCCCCAACCATAATCAAGATTATTCTGAGATTCCCATTTTGAAAATCTGCTTCTTTGAATCTCAATTAGGCCTTAATTTTCCTCCTTACAACATGAAAAGGAGGGCAGGTAAAACTTATAAACTCAATATTTTCATGCTATAGAGGCAAACATGTAGCCCTTTAAGAAGAATTATCTTGTCAGATTATTTCTTTTCTGACAGATTGGTCCCAGAAAGCAGGTTTCACCTTTAGCAGTTTGAGGGGCAAGAAATACTTCATTTTCCCAATGAAGATAGCACAGCATTATTTATCATTTCTGCAATAGCATAATTACTCACTCAGCATGGCAGCCATGGTTTATAGAACCATGCTACAGCTTGGGTTTGTTTATTGGTTGCACTTTCCACAGCTTTCCATCATCAAGTTTCATCCCTTAGCCACTGAGCTCCTAGGGTAATCAATGGTCAGGGAAAATCATACAGGTACAAAGAACCTCTTTCTTATCATTATATTAAAGGACATCAGTACTTCTAGAATATGCACTGATAGATGTTGTTATGTGCTACCGTCCTATTTATTGCAACTTATGAAATATAAACTATGGTATTTCTATAAGCATTAGCGATAAAACCTCCATGAACAGGTCATGATGGCACATATTTATTGGTTTTAAAATACCAAAGAGGATCCCTTTGTGTTTTCAGTCTCAACAAATTATCTTCAGTCAAGAACAGTTACAAAGCAGTTACAAAGTAATTAGAATTATTTCACATGAGACACTGTAATTTGGCTTTAGCATATATTTTATAACTGAAATGAATGTGAAAAATATATGTTTTCCTATCTATCTCTGAGTTTCTATTTGTATATATTCTCGCTCCTGTATCCTGTCCAAAGTGTCCAGGATTCCTGAAATATAGTACAAATGAATTCTAGTCAGTGGCATGTATTCCTCTCCTGGACAGTATATCATTTTTTACTGACATTCTCAAATACAACACTGGTGAGGTGTACCAAAGTACCCAGACTTGAGTTGTTGAATACTTCCTACACTTGAGTCTATTGTAACCCTTTTAAGCTCCTCTCAGCCCCACCCTGACATCCCTCTCACTCACCCAACACTAAAAAAAGAAAGTGACAAGGGCCACAGCTAAATCTCCTTCATCACCTAAAAGTCACATAGAAACTACTCAGTAGGTCTTATTATTTGTTCTTAAGAATCAACCCTATTTTTCTTTCAAATTTCAATACTCAGATCCATACTTCTCTTCACCGCAGGCTAGAGCCATGACATAGGCTTCCTCAGAGAACAGTCAGATGTCCAGGACTAGAAATAGGGACAGGGAAGTCAGCAGAATCTTAATCAGATGGGCTGGGTCTTCTAGTGGTAATGTGTCCTCAGCATCATGGTGATTGAAACTGGTTTTCTCTGAAGTGACGGACACGGTTTTTGGCCTCCTTCATCGCTAAAGATACCTTTGAAAGGAAATTGGACCATCCATCTACCTTGCTTATATATTGAAACCTCCACCAGCTAAGTTGAGACTCTTACTGTCCTGGGAGACAGTGGTCTATCCCACAGCTCCTGTCAGTTCTTCTAACCTCCATACTCTTTTCATGGAGTTAGGAGAACTTCTGGAGATCCCTCCTTTTCCCCAGAGGGCTTCAAAGAATTGGGAAGTTGTGGCAATACTTTGCCATCGTATTTTTAGTCATGCTACACAAAATTCCCTTGGATCCTTGTTACATGCCATTCCTGGGAACTTCAAGCTGTCTCCTCATTCACACACAAAATATCTAATTTCCTTAACCTTTGGAAAGACTTCTGCTTCAAAGGGGGCCCCAGTATAGGTCTGTTTGACTTACAGCACAACAAGGAGAAAAATAATGAGATGGCAGGATTTTCTTCTGTAGATACCCAAAAATGTTATCAAATTTCTCTTGGCGCTTCCCTCACCTTGATTTAGAAGTTACTCACATTCATTTACATTAAACCAAGACAACCTATGGCAGAATGGATGCTTCATTCCCATTAAGCCAGCCCAGTCTTCGTAAATTGATTGGAGGAGAAGAAAGGTATGTGGATTGGTTTAGAGCATGGGGAAATTTGGTCTCCCCTCTTAGTAAGACATGAGTAGGAGGTCCCAGATCTCAACTAGTGGTAACCAGCATCAGCTGGGTATATAATGTTGGGGGACATTTCCACCTATTCTTAGCTCTCATTCTGGCCCCTACTTTGTGTGCCTAACTTCTACCTGCTACATATAAAACAAACAAACAAAACAGTGATTTCGCTTATAATGTGACAAATAATCCTAGGAAGCAAAAAAGTCTTCTATGATAATAGATAAAGAGTGTATAGAAACATTTTTGAATACATAATCATGAGGATTACAAAGATAATACAAACAATAACATGTAGAGTATCTTAAAATAATAGAGCATTGAAGCATCAGCAATGATTCTATTCTTTCCCAACATCAAGCTATTTCTGAGCTATTAGACAATTACCACCTGTGACAGATGTTTGAGGAAATATAGAATTAGAAAATCCACAAGTCATGAGTACAAAAAGAAAAAAATCAATAGGACTGCATTCATGGCAAATATTGACAATATAATGCAGGGATTAGTGATTTTTCTGTAATTGAATTGATTCTGATTATCCTCAAATACTTAAAGGCAGGTCCTAACACAAGCCTTCAAGAGAAAAAAACAACAAAAAGGTACAGTATGGGAGCAGTAGTAGCAAGAGATGTGAATATTTTAGTGGCTACCTTGAGGAAACATTTTTTACTTGACATTTGAAGAAAGGGAGACCAGACAGGGCAGGGATGTACTTAAAGTAGACAACAGATTTGTAAGGCTACCATGGAATATGAAAGTGTGAATTGAGCAGTAAAAAATAGTATTACAAGCATAGCTAACATTTAATGAGCAATTACTATGTGCAATGCGCTATTCTTGGTCAACTTCAAAATATTAACATTAACGTAGTCAATATGAGAGTGCTTTAAAATAGCAAATGTGGTAATACCAAGGCAGAAATTGAGCAAACAGATTTGGCAATATAATAAGACAGTTAAAGTATATATATTAGCAAGTATTTTTCCCTACTATATTCAAAGTGATCATCTAAGCCTACACTAGAAATACATAGTATCCATGTAAGAATTTTTATTGGTGTATAATTATATTTTACTTCTCAGTTTAACCAAAATGGATTTTTTGGCAAAACCTTTTATTTATTAGTCAAATTTATTAATAACATTTTAAAATTAAGGAAATACTTTCTGATTATAATAAATAAAAACAAGACATGATGAAGTTTCTTGTAATCAAAGCAGAGACAGTAAAACACCACAGAAACACGATTCTCCTCCTGGGAACAGTTTGAACAGTTCAGCTATGACCCATACGGTTGGCCTCTGGAGTTTCAATTTGTCCTGACCAAACTGCTACAGAGCAATATTATATGTCAATATCCCTACCCTCTGATGTGGAAAGACAGGCCTTATATATTTTCTTTTAGTCCTCTAATTTCTTATCATGACAAAAGTCCAGTTGGCAGGGTAAAGATTGATTCCTTTATTCATCTGGAATATGCTACCTGAAGGTAGCATTCCATATTGCATGTCTTTTAATGTGAAAACCACTGGATTTGGAATATAAAACATAAACTATCTTATGTGCTATCTATCTATGAGACTTTCATAAATTCATTTGATCTTTTATATTTTTCTCTTTATGTATAAAATGATACTTTACATTAAAAGATTGTTATATTAAATGAGAACATGCTTGCCAACTGTTATTTAAAAATAAAAGTGAATTATTTATCCAAAGAAAGAAATTGCCATTTTTGCTTATTCTGTTATTCTATTTTTTTTAAAGATTTTATTTATTTATTTATAAAAGACACAGAGCATGAGAGAGAGAGAGGCAGAGACCTAGGCAGAGGGATAAGCAGGCTCCATAGGAGCCAGACATAGGACTCGATTCCAGGTCTCCAGGATCACAACCTGGGCTGAAGGCAGCGCTAAACCGCTGAGCCACCTAGGCTGCCTATTCTGTTATTCTAAATAATAACAGTAAAAGTCTATTTTTAAAATTAAAATTTTTATATGTTTCTGCAACTAATGCATACAGTGACAGTGCTTCAAATATACTCTTTGCATCTCCAGACTGCCAAGGTTTATTTTTCTTTCCCAACTCAGTCTAAAATTAGATGAAATATAATTTAAAAGGTGACATAATATCAAGGGGAACATCCTAGGGATGTAATAACTGTAAAAACCACACATGCATTTGCTTTGACAACACAAGATCATGAGATTCCTAAGTATTTTAGGCACTTGGAAGATGATATCACAAATACAAAACATCCTACTCTGTTTATCTGCAATAGCATTCGAAGCTGTTTGACATCTGAATGTCAAAGAAGAGAGAATAAAAACCTTGCAAAGGAAAAGTATGGTTTGGTTTCCTTAAGATTATGATACCTGATTAAGTGCAAGTACAGAATCTTCCCTCCAGATAAACTAAGCTAGCATAACATAAGAGTTATTATCTGTTGCTGAGCTTGAGAAAGAGCAAATATTTACATGCAAAAATGAGGGCATAAGAATATTATAAAAACTTTCTTATTGTAATGAAATAAAATCATGCCCTCCTTCTTACTTGTGTAGCCCATTAACAAATTTGTAGGCTAAGTACAAAGCACCAGTGGGTGAATGCTAATTCTACAATTGATAACAAAGATCAGATAGATTTGAAGAGGTAAATTCTAGAAATGGCATTTAGGTATTTAATTCTTTTAATGACTGAAGCATCCTCAAAATATTTTAATTTTTATTCTATATGTACTTACCCAGGTTTATTTTATTTTTTTAATCTAGCACATGACCAAGAAGTGCAAATCAACTGTGACATTCCAGTGACTTCATTCTCCTTTTGGAGGAGAATATAAATTCATATATATATATATATATATATATACATATATTCTAATATATAACATATTAATTAATAATTAATAATATATTCTAATATATATATATATTAGATCTACCCAACTGTTTTATTGATCCATAAATGCAAGCATTAAGTAAAGTGTTTTAGTTACTAAGACTTTATAAATTCTTTTAATATCAGGTAAAGCAGGTAAATCATATTCGTTTTATTTTTCAGATATATCCTTTATGTTTTTGCTCTCTGATAAGAGGTTATGAATCATATTTTCTGAGTCAAAGAAAGAAAGATATAAACTTTCATTTTTGTTTAGACCATGATAAATGTATACATTTAGAAAATATTGACCTTTTTTATACTCTCGTTTTTATAAATGTTAAATTTTCTGATTGGTTAGTTATTTGTGTGTTTCTAAATATATATATATATATATCTTTTAAAATTTTAATGTGGTAAGAACATATAACATGAGATTGCCACTTAAATTTTAAAAGCACACAATACAGCATTGTTAACTATAGGCACAATGTAATACAGATTGCTACAGCTTAATCATCTTGTGTAACTGAGATTTTATACTTTTTGATTAGCAAGAGCACATTTCCCTCTCCTACCTCCCTGTACCCCTGCGACTACCATTCTACTTTCTGATTCTATAACTTTGACTATCTTAATACTTCATATAATTGGAATCATGGAGGATTTGTCCTTCTGTGTATGGCTTATTTCACTTAGCATAATATCTTTGAGGTTCATACATCTTACATATTGCTGGATTTTCTTCTTTTTTAAGGCTAAGTAATATTCCATTCAATATATACATCACACTTCATCTACTCATCCATCAATGGATATGTAGGTATGTTTATATCTTCTTGAATATAAGAAGTAATATGTGTCCCAACATATTACTAAATATTTTTATTATAATAGTTTTCAAATGACTTTTACATTTACAAGTTTTCATATTACTTACAAGAAATTTATCGATTGATTTTACTTTTTTCTTAGAGTATTTACCTACTATGTTTTTTGTTTTATTAACCAGTACTTCTGAGGATTGTTAAGGACTGTAATAGTAGACAGTTCAACTTCTTTCCTTGTTAATGGGAATGCATCAAGATTTTCTCCATTAAGGGCAATGTCTGTCTGCATATATCCACATTTTACATATGTTTGTGTTTGTTTTTGTGTGTACATGGGTTTTGTGTGTGTGCATGTGTGTGTATGTGTAGTTATCATGTTAAGAAATACCACTCTCCCTACTTTATTAAACTTATTTTAAGTTCAAGAATAAATGTTATTATTTTCAAATGCATTTGGTATCTTTGAAGATAATGCTATGATTTTCTTTTTTCATTTATTCATAGTGTAAAATATACTGATAATTCTAATATCACTCTGATATTGTTACTATGAATTTCACTTGGTCATTGTATATTATTTTTTACTGTATCCCTCAGTCCAATTTACTAATATCTTACTTTTTGTTTTCAGCATCAGTTTCAGATTTCTTCCTCCGGTTTTACCCGCAGGGCTAGGTTTACTATATAGACAGAATCCCAAGGTTGCCATTCTCTTCATATGTATTATGAAAATATTTTCATTATCAGGCGAATTATCTGTTCTTCAAAGTCTGGGTAGATTTAACACAAGACACTGGTGAGTCCTCACACCTTTTTGTAGAGTAGAGGAAGTGATGAGGGTAAGAAGATGATGCCTTTGAATTCTGGGTATCCTCTGTTTACTCTGCCTGAATTCAATGGTCACCTTTGATCTATAGACTCTGGTGTTTCTTTAGGTCAAAAGTATTTTTTATATTGAATATTCAATTCTTCCTCAATATTTTTTTCTGAAACACTAATTTATGTACCTAGTATGTATATTTTCATACCCCATGTAAATCACTTTATAATTATTGTAATCTCTTTGCCCACTTCCTTTGGAACCTGAGTGAAATTCCCAAGTTTGTATTTGCCATAACTGAGTATTCTACAGCTTTAATCTTCTCTTCACTGCTTCTAATGCAGTGTTTAATCTCCTTTTGTACTTTATGTTTCCTTACAATGTTGCCTTAACTCACTCTCCTGGCCTACTCATTAGTAAGAAAAATATTATTTATTGTATCTTATCTAGTGTTTTTCCATTTTAAAATATTTTAACATGGTAATTTTTTTCTGATTGTTCATATATGTCTCATGAATATTTTGTTCAGAAATAAACCTTTTTTTTCTCCTACTTTTTTGTTCATTACATTATTAAAACCTTTTTTAATTTCTATGCTGTAGTCTGTATATGTATATAAACTAATATCTAAATAAGACAACATCTACACATTCTCCAGATAGCCCATAAACAGTGCTTGTAAATTTCTCTTGGTTCCTCCTTTATTTATCTGATCTCTGGTAGAATTCTCAACAGATCTTAGGTTGCAGACTCTAAAAGACCCAACTCTTAATCAATTTTGCGTATTTAGAAGCGATGTACACTTCTGTGAAGCTTAGCTCTTTTCTTCTGTCAGGTTTATTTTCCTCATAAAACCTCTCTTCTCGTACTTTCCACCTATGTTGGACTTCTTAAAATATTAGAACTGGAATATATACAGAAAAAAAGAAAGAATTCATGGTAAATTTGAAAGAACAAAATGACGATGGCCACTTTTTAAGCCAAGTATTGCCCATTCGAATTGGTTACTAATGGCCAGGAGATTTGGAAATGGATTGTAAAACAGAACAGTTTAATCAAAATGCCATCTACTCTTTTTTCCCCCCAAAGGCTCTACTGTTCTACTTGAGCATCTAATTTGACATTTTATTAATTAGCCTTTATACAGGAGTCTGGGCAATATTAATCAATTTTCCTAATTTATAATACTGTACAAAAATATCTCTGTGTTTCAATGAGATCACTAATTTTGTAAGAAATCATGTAATACGAATCTATTAGATATTTATTTTGCATCAGACAGATGTTACAGAAAATAAATTGGCATAATAAATATTCGTCTTGATGATTAAAACATATAACTGTAAACAATCATCACAATAAATAGTCATTACTGCAGTATAGAGGTAAACACAGAGCTACTGATACGTGTAGGACCTAGCTTCCTGGGTTTAGATGTACTTTCCCTATTTTGTTTCCTGCTTTTCCTGACAAGCTGTCAGTGATCACTTCACACTACTGAAAATATAACTGCCTTTAGCAGTTCCCTCCCTACTTCTAATCTCCTACTTTGAAGCAGAAGCAGAAAATTAGTTTGGCTGAGAGTCAGAGCCAGACTGGATGTTGTATTACACGAGGGTCAAAAGTCTCTGAAAATGGACTGGGGACTTTATTGATGAAAGAAAGAATATAAACCTTTATTCTGTTGATCTACTTCCTAACTTTTACACTTGCAACTGTGGTTTTGAATTTTCAAGTTTGGTGGTCAGGTAAATAAGACATTATTATAGAACAAACTTATATATGTGCCCCAGATCTCTGGTGTTCTACACCAATGAAAGCTACTGCATCTTATTCTCCCTTCTTTTTCCAGTTCTTAGCAAAATTCCTAGCATATGGTGGGTATTCAGTGAATGTTAAATTGAACTGAACTGAACTGAAGTACTAATTATATATTCCTTTAATATGCCTCACGCATCAGGAAACTTAGTATGTAGAAACTAAACTCATCATCCTTGTCCCCTACTTGTTTGGTCTTTTCCCTTCTTCATTTTCTATTTTGATGAAGAGCCCAACCCTTACCCACTCACATAGACTAGGAGCCTAGCAGCCAACATGCATGTATCTTTTCCCCTCACTACCCCTGTTTAATTGATAACCAAGTCTTCTCAATGTTCTCTTCTAAATATCTCTTAAATCCATGACCTCCTCTTTACCCTCATTGTCCTGCCTCAATTAAGACCCTCACAGTTTTGTAATTTAATGTTCTCTAATACTCCTATCCCTTGCAATTCCTTTTTCAGATCCCTGCCAAAAAAAAAAAACACACTTAAAAAAATAGAAATATGAACATTAAATTTAGCTCTCCTTAACAGAGATTAGAATTCAGAGAGGCCAAGGCAGCTAGAAATCACAGGGTAAAAGAATGAACCATATAGAGAGAGAACTTCAGAGATTTGAGAAAGGTTTTTTTTGAATTCTCTCTACTAGAATACTGATCAACACTGATCAACACATGTGTGAGGAAACAACCAAAGGCCAGAGGAGCTACTGATAAAGAAAAGGCAGAACAATTTCTAGAACTAATTCAGGGCCATGACTAGTTTATGTTCCTACTAGTTAGAGTAGAAAACCTTGGAGTCAGGTAAAACACCTAGAAGGATAATTTTCCACTTGTGCAGAAAAATTCTACCTTGAGTAAAAGTTGTTCTGTTTCCACCAAGCAAAACCTTAAATTAGCTTCTAAAGAAGTAAAATTTTTTCAAATAACTGTATTTGAGGGGGGGAAAACCCAACTATTTCTAAAAATACAGCATAAAACAAGCATCCTATTAAATACACAATGTCTAACATACGATAAAAAACTAACCAGGCAGCAAAAAGTTGGAAATTATCCATAATCAAGATAAAAAACAATAAATAGAAACAGACTCAGAAATAATGCAGTTGGTAGAGTTAGCAGATAATGACATTGAAACAGTTATAGTCTATGTTTCAGAAAGTAAATGAACACATGAATGGAAAAACATGGAAGATACACAAAAATCCTAAATCAACTACTCCTAGATTAAAAAAAGAGTCTAAGATGAAAAATACATGGAATACAATTAAAAGCAGGTTAGCCATGGCAGAAAAAATAGTGAATTTAATCACATAATAATTCAAACAAAACACACAGCACAAACAATTCACAAACAATTCAAAATCACAAACAATTAAAAATGTTAAAGATGAGGAAAAAGACTGTGAAAAAAAATAGAGTATCAGTGGGCTATAGGACTTTCAATGACTTTCCCTCAAGGGGTTAATGTTTCCATAATACAGAAGTCAATACTACCTGTAAGCCATTTAGCCAGTAGTTTCTTAGTGACCACCACCACCCACTTTGGTCTGTGTTTAGAGGAAAGCACCTGGTGATGACTACTTGTTAACTTAATTGGAAGAGGAAGTGATAGGGAAAATATTCGTGGGGAAAAAAAGTCTTTATCTCAGCAATCTCTAGATTTGAGAAATTCTGATTTTTCTTGTTTAACATAGTATTCTGTTAGTCTTTTATTAAAAACTAACAAGGATTTTTGCAAATTTTTTTTTGCAAAATAATTTTGTAATAATTATAGTATATGGTCATCTGTTTTCACCACATCAGGTCTGAGTTTAAATTGGTGGACAGGTGGTCAAAAAATTGGGCTACATGTTCCATAACATCTTGTGTCATAGCTTACTGAGATATGCTTTGATATGTTCAGTAAAACATTTTAGGTAAAGGGCACAGAAATTATTACAGAGTAACTCCAATCATAGAATAAAGAAATGTATCCAGCATTATCTCCAAAATATATTAAAAATAATCTTGTTATAACTTACCAGCCACTAAATTTAGTGAAGCATATTAAATAGCTTTATATTCCAGTATAATCTTACTTTCATAATGCTATTCATTAAAAAATAGATTCTATTGTAAAGTTTCAGAAAAAAAAGGTATCAAATCTTCCTTTGTCTTACTTAAGCTAAGACATGTTTCCCACCTTTTTCTATATTTGCTAAAAATAAAATGAAAAATCAAATGACTATATAAAGTGGTTTTTAAAAGGGCTATAACACAGTTCCTGTGAAATCCTGCCTGATTTAAGTCCTATGAGTACCTGGCTCTCTTGAGATGACAATGTACTGCTCACAGAACAGTGCACTATTCAAGCTTGTCCATGGAGTCTCATTTATCACAGTGATCTGTGGGCATGATGACATAATCTATATACAGTGTTTAGTTTTCTCTGGAGTGGCTGGGCATTTTTAAGCCAGTTACTCAAAGATTATCCCTTCAATCCTACCTTATATATATTCTTTATTCTATTCACTTAAACTGAAAAAAAATTACCTATTTTTTTTTCACACTTTACCACTTACCTCTGACAACCACTACTCTCTTCTCTGTATATACAAGGTTAGGTTTTTTTTAAGATTATATTTATTTATTTGAGAGAGAGAAAAAAAAAAAAAAAACATGCACGGGCAGAGGGGGTGGTAGGCAGAGGGAGAGGGAGAAAGAGCCTTAAGCAGACTCTGTGCTGAGCACATAGCCCATGCAGGGCTCACTTTTCAAGACCCTGAGATCAAGACCTGAGATGATATCAAGAGTCACTTAAACAATTGAGCCACCCAAGTACCCCTCTATGAGCTTAGTTTTGCTTTGATATATATGTTTTTAGATTCTATATATGAGAGATCATATAGTATTTTTCTTTCTCTATCTGGCTTATTTCATTTAGCATAATGCCTTGTGATCCATCTATGATGTGATAAATCACAAAATATTATTTTTGGGGTAAATAATAATCTATTACATAAATAAAATGTATATTACATATATACCAAAACTATTCATCAGTTGATGGACACAGATTATTTCCATTTCTTAGATATTGTAAATAATGTCAAAATGAACATGAGGATATACATGTCTTTCCAATTAGTGTTTTGTTTCCTTCAGATAAATATCCAGAAATATTCAGATAAATTGCTGTATCACATGGTAATTTTATTTTTAATTGTTTAAGGAACCTCCATACTATTTTCCATAGTGGCTACACCAATTTACATTTCTGTCAACAATATACAAAGTTTTCCTTCTCTCCATGTCCTTAACAACACTTGTTATTTCTAGTCTTTTTGATAGTTGCCATCGTAATAGGTGTGAGATAATATCTCATGGTTTTAATTTGCATTTTCTTGAAAATTAATAATGTAGAGCATCTTTTTTTTTTTTTTGTATCTATAACCTATCTGTATGTCTTCTTTGAAAAAGAAGGGAATACTCTAGCTTCAGAAAAAGCTGGATGTGGAGCAGCTGTTTGTTTGTTCTCAAAGTGTCTTACCCTAGACTGCTAAGTAATAACAAAAGTTACTAAACAGTGGGGAAAAATGGAGGGAACAGTAGTAATACACAGTGGATAAAGTAGATACCATCTTGACCTGATGATCCAAATTAGCCTCATTAGTAAGTGGCATATGGAAATCATGTATTTTGGGATGCGTTACCCTGAAAAGGATATCTATCACTCCTGTATTGTTTCAGCTAGAGATGCACAACTTGAATCTATTTATGAAAACATATTAGTTAAACTCAAATTAAGAAAGTCAAATTAAGAAAAGTACTAGCCTGAAGTTTTCAAAAATGTCAGTGTCATGACAAGGGCTGAGAAACTCTTGCAGATTGAAGGAGGAAAAGGAGATATGAAAATCTTTTTTTTTAATTTTTATTTATGATAGTCACACAGAGAGAGAGAGAGGCAGAGACACAGGCAGAGGGAGAAGCAGGCTCCATGCCGGGAGCCTGACGTGGGATTCGATCCCAGGTCTCCAGGATCGCGCTCTGGGCCAAAGGCAGGTGCAAAACCGCTGCGCCACCCAGGGATCCCCAAGATATGAAATTTTTAAACAAGGGGATCCCTGAGTGGCTCAGCGGTTTAGCGCTGCCTTCGGCCTGGGGTGTGGTCCTAGAGACCCAGGATCGTGTCCCATCTTGGGCTCCCTGCGTGGAGCCTGCTTCTCCCTCTGCCAGTGTCTCTGCCTCTCTCTCTCTCTCTCTCTCTCTCTCTCTCTCTCTCATGAATAAATAAATAAAATCTTTTTTAAAAAAAGGAAAATTTTAAACACAATTTCTGGCTCCAGACTTGGAATATGCAGTTATTTGAATGTGAAATTTCCTAAATTTGCATCATTATCAAATGCTTATTTGAAAATATTTGTTTGGAAACCACTATTATTCTAGTTAATGGTTAGTTTTGGGTGAAGAAGTTCTTCAGCTGAAACACTTTGATAATATTATCTATTTTCTTCTATAGTAACTTTTTTGTTATAGTTTTCTGTAGTTCTTTTTTTCTTTTCCTATTTGCAGGTATTCTTTTTGGACAGGGTTCATAGTTTAAGAGCAACCTTTTCTAAGAGTATGGCGAAGTACAATTTCTTTAATGGAAGATGTTGGTAGTTTGGGCAAAGGGCAGTGGTTGGTTTGTCTTGCCTCTCTTTCATTTCTGCATCTTTTTAAATTTTACCCTCTTACTTTTTTTCCCCTTTCACTATAATGGCCCCAGACCAAATAGGCAACTGACATTAGTTTTCAGAACCTGACTGTCTTTTATTATTTCTTCTACCAGAATCCTAAAAACATCCAGATTATTAGTCCTTCAAAACATGTTTAAATTATATGCATGTTCTTATTTTCATGGCTGCTAATGACAGAAAAAAAATATTTCTAAAATGAAAGCTAGGAATTATTTAAGTCATATCATGACAAGTATTTTTGCTTTTCCTGTGGTTTTAGTGTACCTAAATAAAGTACAATTGCTGTGAATGATAAGCCCAAGTACATTAAACTTGTAATTTATTGTTGAAAGCAATACAACCAGTGAGGTTTGTTTGAGTGGTCTCCTGATCAACAGTATGGTAGGTGTCTCTCAGCTCTGTTTATTTGCAAATTCAGGGCACTCTTACCTTTTTATGGAAAGTTTTCTCACCTGTGGCTCATGTTTCATTATAGCCTCCTCTTGGCAGCATTTCATAATGCCTCAAGACTGAATTAAACTTACCCTCTTCAGTGTTTCCACAATTCTTCCAATTCGTGGTAGTCCAGTGGTGGATTGACAGGTCTGTACATTAATTACATGGTGAGTTCCTTGAAGGCAAGAGTTACTCTTGCTCCTTCAATCTCACAGAGAGTAAAGAGGATACCACCTCTGTCTACTAACTTAATTGGATTGGGTTGTTACAAAGGGAACACATTTAAGTTTTAGCCTATCCCTTGAACTTACAAAGTGTGTCCTGAGTTGAATGTGCACTTGTGTTTGGATAGTTTTGCTGCAGGGACCTAAAATGTTCTCTGTAGAGCAGTGAGAGCAATGTGGGAGAAAGAAAGAAGAAAGAAAAGAAGCAAAGTATATATAAGAAAGTAGAGAAGTAGAGTACTTTTCAATACAGAAAGCTGAAACTAGAATCCAAACTAGGCAAAGAGGCTGTATTTTTAAGGCAATGATTAACACACATAAGGTATTTGCAATGCTACAGATGGACTACATATAATTTTTTGTGGTTCTCAAAAACTTGAGTCAAATCTGTTTTATATATATATATATATATATATATATATATATATACACACACACACACACACACACACACATATACATACATGACACATGGACTTTTGTTTTATGAACACTAAGGAAAATTCTGAGTTACATGACTGCATCAAAATCAGTAGAGTAAGAATCAAACACATGGAATACCTACATAGTTTTGAAGCTAAACTAAGTCAGATTCTTAGTAGAAAGAAGAAAGAATGACCACAGAATTATAAACCTACAGATGTTACTAAAATCTTGAGTAGGATTCTCCAATGTGGCTGAAGACTTAAGGCAATCTCATCTAGTGTTTAAGAAGCAACGTGTCCTTGGTGATTTCTCAAATCGATCTGCATCTCTACACAAGCACAGCACCCAGCACACAGTAGGCTATATATTTGCACAAGAGGTGAGCCCAAGTTTTTATACCTGTAGATTCTCTGCTAGTTTTAGAAATAAATATCTAGTGGGACCCATTTAGCCTTGCAATGGAAACTCTCAAAATTGGAAAACATCTAAGTGCCTAACAATAGAGTAATGGCTAGACAATTTGCAGTAAATATGCTCTTTTTGTACATGCCCTAATTTCAAAAATTTATTTCTATAAATTGACATAAAGTTCTCTAAGATACAATGCTATATGAAAAAGACACATTAACCAATAGTACATATACAGTCATCCTATTTTATGAAAAAGCCCTCGAAGCACATATATTAAATTATTAATAACAACTGCCCCTAATGAAAGAATTTGGGCATAAACTAGACCAACACTTTTCATTCCATATCCTCCTATACTATTTAAATTATTATCATGGGAATTTATATATATATGTTATATAAATATAGTAACATTAATACAATATATATTAATCTATAATTTAATACACTTACACACCATAAAATAGAACTGTGTTTGAAGCGCAGTTAAATGAATGAATACAAAATGCTTTCTGTTGCAATTGAATACTGGACAAATGTAAACATTGTATGTGTGTATATTTATATGTATTACGTATAGTGCTGAGTTCATTAGAAAATAATTGAAAATGGCAACCCACAGATACCCCCAATAAATGGGGAAGAGTTCATGTCTATAAATGGGGAAGAGGTAACAGTTCATGTCAAGTGAGAACTATGTATGGTGAATCTTTGTTGGATATGCATGTGGTTCTTAGAAATAGGTCATGACAAATAGATTTTTGATACTCTTTATTTAGTTCATTGAAGCATAATTTCTTAAGGTAGAACACAATGAATTTTGATAGGTGCATAATTATATAAGTACCACCACAATCAAAGTATAGAACAATCTCATCATGTCAGGAATGTTTCTGGTGCCCCTTTGTAGTCAGCACCTTCCTACCACAGTCAGCTTCTGGAACCATTAATCTGGTTTCTGTCCTTATAGTTTTGTGTTTTCTAGAACTTCATATAAATGGAATAATATGTTAACTGTTTTAAATCGAACTTCTTTCACTTACCATAATGCTTTTCAGATTCATTCTTGTTTTTACGTGTATTATTAGTGCATTCTTTCCTTTTCTTAAAGTAGCATTGCATTGTATGGTATACCACAATGGATTTATTTATTCATCAGTTAGTGGGCATTATAGTTGTTTTCCAATTTAGAGTTATTCTACCTATAAATAAATAAAATTAAAAAAAAAAATTTAAAAAAAAGGGATCCCTGGGTGGCGCAGCGGTTTGGCGCCTGCCTTTGGCCCGGGGCGTGATCCTGGAGACCCGGGATCGAATCCCACATCAGGCTCCCGGTGCATGGAGCCTGCTTCTCCCTCTGCCTGTGCCTCTGCTTCTCTCTCTCTCACTGTGTGCCTATCATAAATAAATAAAATTAAAAAAAAAAATTTAGAGTTATTCTACCTAAAGTTGTATGGAATACATTTTCATTTCTCTTAGTGACTATTTAGGGAAGGGATTGCTAGCTAAGTCATATAGTTAATACATATGTAAATTTTTCAGATAAACTGCCAACCTGTTTTTCAAAGTGGCTATAGTAATTGTTCTTCTCATCAAAAATCTATCAGAATTTATCTATTTTGCATCTTTTCCATAAACGTTGATTTTGTTACCATCGTTGCCATATCTTTGTTTTATGTTCTAATAGACATGTAGCCATATATAGTTGTGGTTTTAATTTGCATTCCTTTAATTATTAATTATGTTAATCAGCTTCTTATTTTTTACTAAAGTATCTGTTTGAATCTTTTACCTATTTTTATTACTGAATTGTTTTTTTAATATTGAGTTGAAAGAAAACTATATATATTCTATACAAGCCCCTCTATAGGCATATGATTTGCAGATATTTTTTCCTGTGGGGATTGTGTTTAATTTTCTTAATGGTAATTTCTGAAGAGCAAGAGTTCTTGATTTTTATTGAGTCCAATTTTTCTATATTTTTTTGTTTTAATTATTTGTCTTTTTTGTTTGTTTCTTTGCTTTGGCAGAGATATCTTTGCCTAAATAGGTCCATAAAGATTTTCTCATATTTTTTTTTCTTTAAGTTCAAGCATTTTATGTGTTCTATTTAGGCCTGTGATCTATTTCAATTTGGTATTTGTGTAAGTAAAGAGGTAAGGATCAAAGCTCATCTTTTGTGTGCGTGTGTGTGTGTGTATGACCAATTATTACAGCATCATGTATTGAGAAGACTCTTCTTTCACCACTGAAAATCAATTACAATAGAATTAATTGACTATAAATGTATGGATCTATGTTTGGACATTCCATCTGTTTTATTGACTTGTGTCTCTCTTTCTATCCATATCACCATCTCTTGATTACTATAGTATTATAATATAGATTTTATTGTAAGCTTGGTATTCTTTACATCAAGTACTGTAATAAGGGCTTTATTTTTGTTCTTTTAAAAATTGGTTTGGTTATTCTGTGACATTTGAATATGAAATGTAGAATCATCTTGTCAATTTCTAAAAAAAAAAAAGATAATATTTTAGTTCAGATTGTATTGAATCTATAGATTAATTTAGGAGGATTTGGCATCTTAACAATTTTTAGTCTTTTAATACATAAATTTAGCGTACCTCTCCATTGCTTTGGTCTGTTATTTTTTTTCTATCAATCATTTTTAATTTCTACCATATAAATTTTGCATACATTATTAAATCTATTCTCATTAATTTTACAACTTTGATATATCCTAAAAGGTTTTGTGTTTGTAATTTCAATTTCCAAATATTTTTTGCTCATATATACAAATATCATTTATTTTTGTGTATGGACCAGGCATTCTGAGACTTGGAAAATTCATCTGTTAATTATTTTAACTTTTCTAGAGATTCTTTGGGTTTTCTGAATAGATAATCATAGTATATGTGAAAAAAAGACTCTTTGTTTCTTCTTTTCCAATCTGCATGCCTTATATTTTTTCTTCCTTTATAGCATTTACTCAGATCTCTAGTATAATGTTGAATGGAGACTGTGACATCTGACATCCTTATCTTGTGCTAGACCTTAGGAAGAAAGCCTTCAGTCTTTCAAGATTTGGAAATTTGGTATGATATTTGTGTAAGCTTTAAGTTCCATGTCCTTCTAATTTGCTAAGAATATCCTTAATAATGTTCAATTTTTTAAAATTCTTTTTCTGCACCCATTGTAATAATCACTCTCACAGGGCCATGAGATGAGATTTTTCTATGTGGTTGAAGCAAGAAGCTGAATCTAAGCTGTCTACAAAGACCCTGAATTAAATGCAGCACTTTTTGTTGAGAGAAACTACAAAACTTGGGGCAGCCCAGGTGGCTCAGTGGTTTAGCCTTCACCCCAGGGCCTGATCCTGGAGACCCGGGATTGAGTCCCACATTGGGCTCCCTACATGGAGCCTGCTTCTCCCTCTGCCTGTGTCTCTGCCTCTCTCTCTCTCTCCCTCTCTGTGTCTCTCATGAATAAATAAAATCTTTAAAAAAAAAAACCCTACAAAACTCCTCCAACCTAGCCAGATATAGGACAAGGAATCTCAATTCCAACTCTGTCCCTGGGTGCCAAGAAAATCTCATGAGATAGCTGAACATGAAGACAACCTCAAGCAGGTTGGTGCCTTTAATTTGAAATATACTTATAATAATAGCGTTCTCAAATTCAGAAACTAGAATAAAAATGGTGTCTGAAGCCATTTATAGGGACAAAAACTGAATATTCTGGAAAGACACTTCCATCGTTTAGGTTACATGTTACCTTTAATTGAGAATAATGAAAGCTAACTCTTTTAAACTCTTCTTATTTCTTTGAAATTTAATTAGAATATATGATAGAGTATATTTATTCATTCCTTCAACAAACATTTACTGAATGTGTCTGTAAGAGAATGGGCATTTTTCAGGCTCTAATGTGATTCAAAGGAAATATGAAGATTCACATTCATCCTACAGATTATTATTATTGACATATACATATATCAATACCATATATGTATAGTCTTATTGAGATATATCTCCTCTCTGAACTATATCTTATTAGAAATGATTGTACAAATTGCTGCTGGTGAGAGAAGTCAAAATGTTACTTTACCTTCTTTGTATTAATAAAGAGCATTGTGTTCAGTTTTCTTGGATCTTTTGGAGTTATTTTAAAATATAAGCTTCAGTATATAGCACCATCTAATATTTTTATAAAAATATGTGAAAGTCAATTATTGATGGATAATATTAGGAATATCAAATGTTTCAATGGAATGGCCAAAGTGAATTTTCTCCCTAAGGTAGATTTAATTCATTCATCACTATTCTTCTCTACCATCAAAGTATTCTTTCCCTAAGTATTTAGAGTTATTTTAATTTTTTTCCGGATATTTATTTCCTCAACCCTTCAATTTCTAAGAAAGCTCATTTGACTTGAGCTAAATGAATAAGTATGTCTAGATTTGGTAGTGCTTTTATTGCCAGATTTTCTGCACACATACAGGAAGTTATATTGAGTTCTTAATATATAGAATATAATAAAACTCTGGGTTGTTGTTTTCTAAGTAGTTTATATTGACTAAAATATTAATTAGAGCTACTGTAAAAATTAACCCCTGTTGGTACTGTGTGTTGTTGGATGAAGGATAATCAAAGCTGGGTTATATGTTACTTTTGATGTCTCAGTTGATACAGTAGCTCTAAGTTACTTGTTTAGTATAACTTTGCTTTGACACCATTGCACATGAGCGTTCAGTAGAGTCCTATTCATGGACTACTCAGCCTTCTCATAGAGGATGGTTTTCATGAGTTAAGAGGAATCAAGTATGCCTGCTTATCAGCTAGAACTTTCAATAGGCAATGGGCTTCCTTCTGACTTCATGTGTTACAGTGGTCTTTATAGCTGGAGCTTTTGGCAAATACCGGTAATGTATTGCAGTACTATCCAGAGAAAGCATTATGTTACTTCTCTGATCTTAAGCAGACCATGGCATATTTCTAAATTAATAAGCAAACTGAGGACCACAGCATTTATTTCTGTAACTTTGTTGCTGACATTAGTATGCATGTAAATATTTAATCTATTTATTCTTCTGTCAGTTGTTTTTTAACTGCTGTAGAGTTTTAGAATGTTATATATAGACTCCCCTTATTCAATCTCTTCAATAATTTGATTCTGGCCAATAATAAATCTATCCATCATAGCAAGCGGTGCTCTTATTATTCATACTGATATATATTTATTCAACACAAAATCCTATTTGCATAAACCCACTGAAGTCCTTGGTAATTTCCAATTGTTTATTAAGTTGTATTTTAAACTGACATCAAGCTTCAAATCATACTGAGTAAATTGTTGATGATATGACAATCATATTTTATTTTAAAGCCATGAATAGTATTATTTACTTTTCTGCTAAATGAACTCAGTTCCAGTGCAATTACAGGGTATTAAGTAAATGTTTTTGAAGTAAACTCTGTATTGGGAAAAAAAAAATCAAACTTTGATGTCAGTCAGGAGATTCAGATTATCCTCCTGGCCAAGCCACTTGTTACTCTGTAAATTTGGAAAATTTGCTTGGCTTTACATTGTCTGTCTCTTTGTCAATAAAATAAGTTAATAACTTATTCTTATTGCCCATTTTCTTGAACTCTGAAATTCTATGACATTAATTTGTGATTATTGTTTTACACTTATGGCAGTACATTGAACACATGAAAAAAATGCTAAGTGTATGCCATTTGCCCAATTTGATGCTTCAAAAACTTCACAATTGATGGGGTCAGTCTTATTTGGAAAAATGTACAGAGCTATAAGTGTGAAAACTCAGTGTCAATTTGAGTTTTTTGTTGCTGTTTCTCATAATTAGCTCATCTGTAAGATTTTATTTTTAATGTAATTTGTTCTAAATAATCTCATTTAAATTTAATCTTTCCGTTTTTTATTGAGTGTAGAGTTTCTCTAATTCTTCAGTGTTCTAATTGTTTATATTTTAGGTAGGCATGCTGATCATTCAGGATTTGGGAACTTTTCCTTTTGAAGTCAATGCTATAGGCATTTAGAATTAACGCATTTCAAAGCAAAGGGATTGGTTTTCCATTTGACATCTTATAACTATAGTTTTTTAAGAAATTTATGTCACTGTCCATAGGATTCTGCTCTCAGAAATGTCTCTTTTTCAGTGATTTCCAGAGTATATGCCAGCAAATGGAAAATATAATCTAATAAAAAGATACTTCCAGTGTCTTAGACAAAATATTTATTTTACTATTAATTTAATATTTTAATAATTATGTTATGATTATCTGGTACTAAAACATTAATTATGAATCAGCATTAGGTTCTAAAATAGAAGTCTGGGAAATAGAAAGTGGCCATATGTTCCTGAAAAACCAAATAGTAGGAGAATTCATCAATGAGGAATTTAGGATGTTCTGGGAAAAATAAACTCAAAGAACTGAAATTTGAGTGTATTTATTAAAGCTCTTATAAGTTTTCATATTAACAGATTAAAAAGAAAAGACCACACATATATTGCATGCACAAAAGTGAATATTGCACATGATTTTACATTTACAGTCCCTTGGTTTCCAGAAAGTTTTGAAGATTACCTCCCACAATGTTTTTTTTTAAGACTTTATTTATTTATAAGAGATACAGAGAGAGAGAGAGAGAGAGAGAGAGAGGCAGAGTGAATAGCAAGCTCCATGCAGGGAGCCTGATATGGGACTCGATCCTGGGACTCCAGGGTCATGCCCTGGGCTGAAGACAGGCGCTAAACCACTGAGCCATCCAGGGATGTCCCCTCCCACAATGTTTTGAAATTATGTTTGCTTTACTGAAGATTATATGCATTTTAAGAATTATTTTTCATATGTGTAATATTTCTTTCAATATTCAGTGCATTTCTAATTTTATGATTTGTTTGTGAATGACTCCTCCAACTTCACTATGGTCCTAGCCAATTAGAGTAATTCAAATATCTTCAACAGTATCCACTATCTGGGGATTACTTTATCTTAATTTTCTTTATTTTTCTGTTTCATTGTAAAGTTGATGCTATCACCTTATTGTGAGTTTTATTTCTATTTCTTTTAAACTCCAGTTCCTTTGTTATTTTGTGGGAGATTTTTTTGCTAATATCTCCCTATATAAGTAAATTAATAGCTGTTTGTATTAAAAGTTTATTTTTATTTTTTTTTTTTTTTTGTATTAAAAGTTTAGATTGAGAAAAGGGCCTAAAGGAATATATGTCTAGTTATCTGAAATTAATATCTATAAACAATATCCATCATCTGGATTGATAGCAGATTGAGGATTATATCACTTAAAAAGATGACTGACTTGACAAAACACATCTACAAAAGCCCCACATATACATAATTGTCAGAAACTAGATACACTCTTCCTCAGATTGAGAACAAAATAAGAATGCCCTCTCTCACAATTCCTATTTAACATTGTACTGGAAGACCTAGCTAGTGTAATCAGACAAGGGAAAGAAAAAGAATGTATTCAGGATGGAAAGGAAGAAATTTTTATTTGTAGATGGCATGGTTGGCTATGGAGAAAATTCAAAAAATTATGAGAAAAACAAAACAAAGGAATAAACAAAACTCCTGGAACTAATAAGTAAGTGTGAAATGTTACAGAACATAGTTAATATATAAAAGCCAATTTTTTCCTATATACCATCAGTAAACATTTTGAACTTAATTTTTTACAAAATGAAATAGCATCAAAAACATGTCCATTACTAACAACAATAAAGAAGGGAAAACTTAAGTATAAGACTAACAAAAGCACACAGGATTTCTATGCAAAAAACACTGATGAAAGAAGTTGGAGAAGATATAAACCCCATGTTCATGGTTTGGAGGACTCTGTCATTCAGATGTCAATTCTTTACCACTTGATCCATAGATTCAAAATAGTACAAATGAAAATCTCAGTAAGCTATTATTTATATCTATCAATAATTGACTCTAAAGTTTATGTGAAAAGACAAGATACCTAGAGTAGTCAATACAATAATGAAAAAGAACAAAAATGAAAGATTAACTTATTGCAAGATTTAGTTTAAAGCTATAAGAATACATGGCATTGATCAACAAATAGATGCATGGATCAATGGAAGGGAATAGAGAGCCTAGAAATAGAACTACAGTAATTTAGTCCTCTGTCTCTTCCAAAGGTGCAAAATAATTTCAAGAGAAAAAGAATAGTCTTTCCAACAAAAAGTGTTGAAATCATTAGATGTATACATGCAAAAAAAGAACCTAGAAACAAATTACACATTTCACAATAATCAACTCAAAATAGATCATACACCTAGATTATAAAATGCAAACTATAAAATACCTAGAAGAAAATATAGGCAAAAAATCTAGGTGAATATGGATTGGCAATGAACTTTTAGATGTAACACCAAAAGTATTATCCATGGAATAAAAACTGATAATGTAGACTATTAAAATCAAAGAGATCTCATCTGCCAAAGACATGGTTAAGATATATAAAATATAAGCCACAGACTGGACATAATATTTGCAAAGCACATTTCTGATAAAAGACTCATATTCAAACTATGGAAAAATCTTAAAACTCAACACTAAGAAAACAACCCATTACAATTAAAAAATGAACAAAATATCTGAATAGATAACTTATCCAAGAAAATATACAGATGGCAAGCACATGAAATTATGCTCAAATCATTTACATTAAGGAATCATAAAACAACAGTAAAATATACAATTATTAAAATGACTAATATCCAAAAAACAATACCAGTTGCTAGTGAGGCTGTGTAATAACAAAGTCTCATTTATTGCTGGTGGGAATGTAAAGTAACGGTCACTTTGGAGGACAGTTTGGCAGTTTCTTATGAAATTAAGCATACTTTCATCTGGCCCTGCAATCATGCTCATGGGTATTTACCAACTGATTTGAAAATTCATCTCCACAGAAAAATCTGCAAATGAATGTTTGTTTATGGCAGCTGTATTCAGAGTTGCCAACAATTGGAATCAGTCAGGATACCCTTTATTAGGATAAGCAAATTGGTATTTCCGTATAACAGAATACTGTTTAGCAATAAAAAGGAATGAGGTATCAAGGCATATAAAGACATGAGTGACTCTAAAGTACATGTTGATAAGTAAAAGAAATCAGACTGAAAAGACTATGAACCACATTATTCTATGTATATGATACTCTGCAAAAGACAAAATCATGCAGTAGGTAAACAGATCAACAATTCCCAGGGGATCACAGTGTGTGTAGGGAGGCATTGAATAGGTGGAACACAAGGCATTGTTAGGGCAGAGAAACTCTTCTCTAGGACATTGTAATCATGGATACAGAACACTATGCATTTGTCAAAACCTATTGAGCTTTGAAACATAAGAAAATTAACGCAATATAGGAAAACTTAAAAAACTTATTTAGAGATCAATGAAATACCAGGATGGAATGCAGAACGTTACTAAACTATCTATGTTACAGCCTCATTAAATGGAGTGTGAGGGAAAAGTGCTGACTTAAGTAACTTTGAAATGAGCACATACTGTGGACAAAGGGCAAAAAGAATCGTCCACAGGCAGTGTAGACTGGTTAATCAAATATTCTTCCATGGAAATAGAAGCTATCAGTTCTGAAACCACTGTATGTGTATACTCGAATAATTTTTAAAAATGAATAACATAAGAGCCACATTATGTGTAAGAACAGGAGCTGAAATAAGCAAGGGGCAGAAGCTAGAATGAGCCATATAGCAATGGGTTAGAACTGGAACATCAGTATGAACTCAAGTTTAGTTTAATAAAAATGGTTACAAATACAGATATTTTAGACATGTGTATGCACAGGTTAGTATACACACATATTTCTTTGATTTGCCCACTGAGAGGCCCAGGAGCAATCACATACCAGCCTCCATGAGCGCACTAGTGTCTATCTCTTGATTTTTAATATTATTCTCCAATAAAAGGAATAAGGATTCCATGGAGAAATGCTTGATTCTAGGAATGCAGTGGAAAACATGCAAATGAGTTTACACAGTCTTGTGCCAGGAAGTAAAGAGATGCTAAATACACACTGACACACATACACACACAGTGATATGTCAAAGGGACAAGAGTAAACTGAGTTTTCAACAGCTGAAGCTATAGCAGTTTGAGAAACAGAATATAGTAGTACTAGACTACAATCCAAAGTATACAGTAAATATGAATTCATACTGATTTTTTAAATAATTCTATAAATAGAATAGATAAATATGCTGTGCAGAAGTCCAAGTAATCTATGTAGATACTCTGGCTTCCATGAGATTGAGCATGTATAATTCCCTATTCTTTAAGTAAAAGCTATGTATAGTGAATGCTTTCCAAAGATTACGAAAATTTGGGGCAAAAAGAGTACTTCACCGTGGTGATCAAGGTGATTAATAACAATAATGAAAAGTAATAACACATACCCTTGCTGTGATACAAGAATGGCATTTTCTTCTGTAGTTGTCTTCCCAAAACCATGAGTAAGCATCATGCAAAATCCTAATTGAGGAGAATCCTACAGAATACCTAACCAGCACATGTCAGAACTGTCAAGGTCATTAAAAACATAAAAATCTGCAAAAAGTCTCACAGCCAAGAGTACCCTAAGGAGATATAACAACTAAATGTAATATATTTGTGATGAGATCCTGGACAAAAAAAGAAGCATAAAGGAAAATCTAATAGGATATAAATAAATATGAGCTTTAGTTAGTAATAGTATTTTGATTTATTCATTAATTGTAACATATACACCTTACCAATGAAAGATGTTACAAATAGAAGAAGCAGGGTATGGTATATGTTGAAATCTCTGTTCTATCTTCACAATTGTTTTGTAAATCTGAAACTATTCTATTTTTTTTTTAAATCTGAAACTATTCTAAAAGTAAATGTTAATAAAAATAAATATTAAGGGGCACCTGGGTGTCTTAATTGATTAAGCATCTGCCTTTGGCTCAAGTCATGATCCCAGGGTCCTGGGATCAAGCCCTTGGGCTTCTTGCTCAGCTGGGAGCCTGCTTCTCCCTTTCCTTCTTGGTCCCCCCTGCTTGTGCTCTCTGGCTCTTTCTCTCTGTCAAATAAGTAAATAATTAAAAATAAGTTTTAAGTGTGGCTGATATTTAAAATAGTATCATTATACAGCTGATGTCATAATTGAAATATTAAGAATAATATAACAGATTCATGTCTGCTGACGTGGAAAATCTAAAAATATATTATGAGGAAAAAGTAATTGACAAAAACATTGTGACTCATTTTATGCAAAAATGTAAACACACATATACATGGCACAAATATTTGGAAGATTAGCCCCATTGAAATGTTGTGACTTTAGCAAAAGCCCTGGCATTTAGGATTGTTGCAAACGGGTATATGTTGGCATTGATTTTTTTTTGTCTGCTCATGCTTCCCTTATTTGAATATTTTATAATAAGAATGTATTTGTAGATATTTGTAAATTACTTATGATTTAAACCCCTTGTATATACTTTAACATCTGTCTGCTACCAAGCCTACCTTGATCAATTATTCCCTTTTACTCCATAACATAAAGGTTTTTTCCCAGTATGTCCTCTGCTGAGCATATAAACAAGAATAAGTTTTTCCCAGGTTAAAAAGAAAAATAGGAAAACAATAGAAGAAGTGTACCTTTTGTCTATTAGTTACTCCATATCTCTTTTCTTTTGCTGCCAAAATTCCTGAAAGTGTTTTCCACCCTTGGTAGTTTCTACTATCCTCCGTGTTTTTCTCACTGTCAGCTCACTGCCTGATATTACTTCTACTAATTCTAATGATATGACAGCCTTCCTGATGGAAGGGCTATGACAAGGAGGCAGCAGCCCTGGGCTCTGCAGTTGGGACCTTACAAATCCTATTTTACTTTCCTAAACTTGCTTTCCACAGCTTTAAAAAGAGGGTTAAGACTATATCTTGATATGTCTTTTAAATAATACATTTCAATAAATATTGATCAGGAGATCTAGAAACAATACCCAGAATCTGAGCATTCTTTTCTTCACTATTATTGCTCTCACGCAAGCCACCCTCATCTTTCTTCTGGATTATTGCAGTTGACTACTACTAGCTCACTGGACCAACTAACCTCCCTGAGTCAGGTATCGCTGCCTCTGCCCTAACAACCCTTCAAATATCTCTTGATGCAAAATCCAGGGAGGAGCCATTAGGACCTAAATAAGAGTATGTCTCTTTTTTCAAAACTTGGCAGAGGTTCTTTTGTGCAAGAATGGGGGTTTAATGTAGTGTGAGTGTGTGTCTGTGTGTCATCAGCAGTGGGATGAAGAAGTATGTCAAATAAAAGAGAGGTGCCTGGGTAGCTCAGTTGATTAAGGCCAATTCAGGTCATTATCTCAGGATCCTGCTCTCAGGATCCTGAGTTGGAGCCCTGCATTGGGCTCTGCCCTGGGTGTGGAGCTTACTTAATATTTTCTCTCTCTCTCTCTCTCTGTTCTACCTCTCCTTTTCCCCAACCCTACCTCACACTTAGAAGCCAATAAAGGGTGTGTTATTAAGCACATTATTGCTGTGGGCAACTGGGGCTGATCCCACTGGTGAATGCTGAGAGACAGTGTGAACAGTGCCTCAAAGTACTTCCAACCAGGATTTAAGGAGCTGAGGATTTTGGCAGCAATATCCTATCAATTTTTAGTTCAGGATTGCTGGAAAAGGTGAAAGGAACACATAACCTTCCATCATGCCTCACCTGCTCTGCTCTTGAGCCTAGTAGATTAGCAGCTAAGGAAAGCATTCAGGTAAATGCATAGAAAGGAAACATACACAGGAGCAGTGTAGGTGGTGAGGGACAAAAAGATATGGATAGGTAGCTGATAGCATCTGCTAAAATTCTTTTCTCAATTATTTTCTGAATTTTATTTCCTTCCTAGTTCCATTGATTATTCAGAACCCTTCTGGAAATAGATGGCAAGCTCAAAGCAGGGAATTGAAAAGAGTTTAACAAAAAGACTATTTACAAGTATATGGACAATTTTTTTAAAATCCACAAGTTATAATAAAAATGCTAGTGGAGGGATCCCTGGGTGGCGCAGCGGTTTGGCGCTTGCCTTTGGCCCAGGGCGCGATCCTGGAGACCCGGGATCGAATCCCACATCGGGCTCCCGGTGCATGGAGCCTGCTTCTCCCTCTGCCTGTGTCTCTGCCTCTCTCTCTCTCTGTGACTATCATAAGTAAATAAAAAAATTTAAAAAAAAATGCTAGTGGATTAATTTCATTTCCATTGTCTGAAGGAGCCAGGGCAGGAGCAGATACTTGAAACCCACGATCTATAGCTTACTGCATAAGTAGAGAAAAACAAGTCACTGCCAAGCCCCACCCTAGTGGGGAAGGACCCTAAAAATATTACCTAGATGTTCTCTCCTTCCCTCTCTGATCTGCTTTTGCTTGTCAAACCAACAATAAGCCAGCAAACAATTGGGTCAAGCAGTGCCTGAGGTCAGTGGCCAGAGCACAAAGCACAGTGGGGATAATGGGAAGTAGATGCCCAGGAGTTGTTGGAGACTATCCAGTGTACCTGAATACAACGGAAGCTCCATGAATTTTTTCCAGTTTTATCGAGAAATGATTGACATATAATGTCATGTACATTTAAGGCATACAACCTGTTAATTTTTATAGAAATATATTGCAAGATGATTACCATCATAGCATTAGCAAGCACCTCCATCACATCCCATAATTATTATTTCTTTTTCCTTAACTTTTCAGATGATTATGGAAACTCCACAAGAAGCAGGTCAATAATAAACAAACACAATGACATAGGATGGAAATTCAATTATTTATTTTGAGATAGATTAAAACTAAAAACATATAATAAATGTATTTAAATGCAAAGAAAAACCCATTTATTTAATGGAAATATTAAAGAGGTAGGAGAAGCATAGTTCCAGAAATAAAACTATGCCTTCTTAGTGCTCTTACCCCAAGCCTCCATTCTGAAGTCTCTTCATTCTATGTGTATGCTCTAACCCTGGATTTGGGGCTAAGTTTTACCTCATGTCCAGATCCCAGTGCATGAGAATATGATAGAAAGCATATAATAAAGGGAGAAATACCAACAGCTAGAAGTGAATTAGAGAAGCCGCTAGGAGTAGTGAGTGGAAGTGAAACTCATCATTTTCTGTAGGTTTTCTTTTTCTGAAATTCAAAACAGTTGAGAGGAAAGCATGGATGAACACTGTGAAGCAACGGGCTATTTCAAAGGCCATCCTTTTTGGTGGTATCAGCATTAGTTACCTCAATATAATCACACATTCTGTTCTATGAATACTTTAAATTCTCTAAGATAAATCTGTGGAAAACATAAAATGGATTCTTCACTCTGATTTTTTATCTCGAATGTGACATTCTTTCAACTCTTCAAACTGTTACTAGAATCTAAATGCACAACCTGTTTGGTAGAAAACTAATAAAATCTGGATCATCTGAATTGTTTTCCCTATCTTTCTGTTTTTTGCAAAGTTGTATGAATTATATTTCTATAATTGAACATGCTCATTAATAGAATATTTTTCTTTTAAAAAACTGCAAAACAACGTGCTCTGATGTGTAATATCATAAAACTTTGCTCTTAGGTTTAGCTCTTTTCATTTCTCCAACCTGACGTGTTTATCTTGCATGCATCCTTCATGACTGTCACGATCTTTCTTGTCTGTGTAGGCATTATTCACTAGATAGGGACCTTCTTGGGGGAAAATAATTATTCATAAGTATATCAGTTAGCTTCTAGCATCCCACAATAGGTAAGCATTCTATATGTTGTGTGAAATTGACAGTCTCATAAACCATACAATTATTCACTCATTTGGCAATATTTAAAGTTTATTAAAACTACTAAGTGCAGGATATAATACAATGAAAGAGGTACAATCTTATATAAAGTGTTTGGGAGTATATATGTTTGGAATTTAGAGTTTTTAATTTTGGGGGAGTCGATTTTAAAATGATAATGTTGGGGATCCCTAGGTGGCTCAGTGATTTAGCACCTACCTTTGGCCCAGGGCGTGGTCCTGGAGTCCTGGGATCAAGTCCCGCATCGGGCTCCCTGTATGGAGCCTGCTTCTTTCTCTGCCTGTGTCTCTTCCTCATTCTCTCTCTCTCTCTCTCTCTCTCTCTCTCTCTGTGTGTGTGTGTGTGTCTCATGAGTAAATAAATAAAATCTTTAAAAAATAATAAAATAAAATGATAATGTCATGCCTATGATATTTTCAAGTCACATTTTTAAGCTCTAGATAGCACCAGCTTTGAACTCACATCTGCCAAGCTGAGGTTTTTCCACTAAATGAGTTTAGGCCAGGTCAAGTTTTGGTGACAAATAAAATTATTTTAAAAATCTGATTTTAAGAGTTGGTATTGTGGACTATGCTGCAGATTGTGAGACAGTGGGGGAATAGGACTTTTTTAAAAATACATTTACTTATTTCTTGAGAAAAGGAGAGAGGTAATATGTGAGCAGTAGGAGGGGCAAAGGGAGAGGACAAGTATGCTCCACGCTGAGCACAGAGCTCAACTTAGGGCTCAATCCCATGACCCTGAAATCATGACCTTGGCCAAAATCAAGAGTTGGTCACTTAACCAACTGAGCCACCCAGGTACCCATATGACGTTTATAAAAGACCTTAAGTTCTTATCTGAGAAATAAAACAAATCGTTAACAGGAAGCAGGAGATGTTTCATGTTGACCTAGGGTCACAAATTAAGCAAAGGAAGGAGAAGCAATAGAATCAATATCTACTGTGGAAGATATGTGCAGGTTTCAGTAAATAAGGAGGGAGAGGAGGGACAAGTATTGCAAGGGTAAAAAGGCATAAAGAAGTAAAGAAGTGAGAAAAATACTTCAGGAAAGACAAAAAAGCCCAGAGGACCAGAGGTATAGATCTTGGTAAAGGATCAACAGGTGGTAAATATGTCACAGTTAAATTATAGAGGACTTATGTTTGTTCTCACTTTTTTTTTTTCTTTTTAGCTTTCTCTCACCTCTTCCAAGAGCACTAGGTTCACTATGAGTTATGCTGGCACTATTGATGACTCCCAAGTTATTAACTCTTTTTTTAAAATTTTTTTAAATTCCAAGCATAGTTAACATAATGTTATATTGGTTTCAGGTGTACATTATAGTGATTCAACACTTCCATACTTTACTCAGTGCTCATCATGATAAGTGTCCTCCTTAATCCCCATCACCTATTTAACCCATCCCTCCACCTACCTCCCCTCTGGTAACCACCAGTTTGTTGGCTATTGTCATTATACTTTAGATCTATCCATACTGTTGCAAGTGGTAAGATTCCATTCTTTTTATGGCTGAATAATATTCCATTGTATATATTTACTACAGTTTCTTTGTCCATTGGTCCACAGACTCACATTTGGGCTGTTTCCATAATTTGACTATTGTAAATAACACTACTATAAACATAGGAGTGCATATATCCCTCTGAACTAGTGTTTTTGTATTTTGGTGGTAAATACCAGGTAGAGCAATTACTGGATTTTAGGGGAGTTCCATTTTTAATTTTTTGAGGAAACTCCATTCTGTTTTTCACACTAGCTGAAACACTTTGCCTTTCTATTCACAGTATACGAGGGTTCGTTTTCGTCCACATCCTTGTCAATGCTTGTTTTTTCTTGTTTTTTATTTTAGCAGATCTGACAGGTATGAGGTTATATCATTGTAGACTTGATTTGCATTTCTATGAAGATGATTAATATTGGGCATCTTTTAATGTGTCTGCTGACTATCCAAGTTCTTCTTTTAGTATTTTCTTGAGGATTTTTGCATCTATGTTCATATATATTGGCCTGTAGTTCCCTTCTTTTGTGGTGTCTTTTGTTTTTTAAGATTTTATTTATTTATTCATGAGAGACACACACAGAGAGAGAGAGAGAGAGAGAGAGAGAGAGAGAGGAGCAGGCAGCGGGAGAAGCAGGCTCTATGTAAGCAGCCTGACATGGGACTCAATCCCAGATCTCCAGGATCACACCCTGGGCTGAAGGCAGCGCTAAACCGCTGAGCCATCCGGGCTGCCCTATTGTGGTATCTTTATCTGGATCTGGTATCAGGGTAAAACTAGCCTTATAGAAAGAATTTGGAAGTTTTCCTTCCTCTTCTATTTTTTTTTTTTTTTTTTGGAGTAACTTAAGAAGTACAGCATTTGCTGTATCCCCAAAATTTGGATCATTGTGTTTCTGTTTTCTTTTGTTTCTATGTAATTTTTTAAATTTCTTCTTGATTTCTTGGTTCATTATTTAGTAGCATGATTTTTATCCATACATTTGTGGTCTTTCCAGATTTTTTCTTGTGGTTGATTTCTAATTTCACAATGTGGTCACAAAAGATGCATACTATGACTTCAACCTTTTTGAATTTGTTGAGACTTGTTTTATGGCCTAATATGTGATCTAAACTGGAGAATGTTCTGTGTGCACTTGAAAAAAAATGTGTATTCTGCTCTTTTAGGATAGAATGTTTTGAATATACCTGTTAGATCCATCTGGTCAGGGTGCCCATTCAAAGACATTGTTTCCTTGTAGATTTTCTGTTTGAATAATCTGTCCATTGATGTAAATGGAGGTTAAAGTCCTCTACTCTTATGGTATTACTACCAGTTACTTCCTTTATGCTTGTTAATAACTGTTTTTATTTATTTGGGTGTCTCTGTGTTGGGTGCATAAATATTTACAATTGTTGTATCTTTTTTTTTTTTTTTTGGATTACTACCTTTATTAAATAATGTCATTTGTCTCTTGTTATATTCTTTTCTTTAATGTCTATTTTGTCTGATATAAATATTACTACCCTGGCTTTCTTTTGGCATCTGTTTGCATAATAAATGTTTTACCATCCTCTCGCTTTCAACCTGCAGGTGTCTTTAGGTCTGAAATGAGTCTCCTGTAGGCTGCATATAGATGGGTCTTATTTTTTTATCCACTCTGTCACTCTATGGCTTTTGATTGGAGCATTTAGTCCACTTATATCCAAAGCAATTATTGATAGGTATGTACTTATTGCCATTTTGTTACTTGTTTTGTGGTTGTTTTTGTAGTTTTTCTTTGATCCATTTCTTGCTATTTTTCATGGTTTGCTGGCCTTGTTTAGTGATACACTTGGATTTCTTTCTGTTTATTCTTTGTATGTCTATTACTAATTTTTGATTTGTGTTTAACATCAAGTTTGTAAATAGCATATTTATGTGTAATACTCTATATTAAGTTGATGGTCACTTAAATTTGAAACCATTCTTTACTCCTCTGCCCCTCTTCCAAGTTTTAGGTATATGGTATTATATTTTACACCCTTTTTAAAATTAATACCTTGACTGATTTTTACAGAAATACTTGTTTTTAGGGCTCTCATATTTTTTCTTTTAAATTCTCATACTCTTACTTATGGTCTCTCTTTTCTGCTCAAAGAGTCTCCTTTATATATCTTGTCAGGTTGTTTTAGTAGCCATGAACTCCTTTAACTTCTCTTTTCCTGAAAAAAAATGTTTATCTCTCCTCTATTCTGAATGATAGTCTTGCTGGATTAAGTATTTTTGGCTGCAGATTTTTCCCTTTCAGTGCTTTGAATTTATCAGACCACTCCCTTCTGACCTATAAATTTCTGCTGAAAAATCCACTGATAGGAGTGTGGGGTTTCCCTTATATAGTACTGTCTTATTTTGATTCTTTAATTATTTTTTTCTTTATCACTACTTTTTGCCACTTTAGTTACTTTGTGTTTTGGTGTGGATTTCCTTGGGTCGATTTGTATAGAGGACCTATGTGCTTCCTGAATCTGGATATCTATTTTCTTCCCCCCAGATTAGGGAAATTTTCATCTATTATTTCTCCAAATAATGTTTCTGTCCCCTTTTCTCTCTCTTTTTATTCTGGGATCTCTATAATAACAATGTTAGTTATTCTTGATGGAATCACTGAGTTGCCTAAAAGTATTCTCAATTTACATAATTATTTTTCTCTCATTTGCTCAGCTTGATTACTTTCCATTACTCTGTCTTCTGGCCATTAATACATTCCTCTACTTCCTCTAGCCTACAATTTATTTCAACAAATGTATTTTTAATTTCATTTCTTTGGTGCTCTTCATCTTTGATTCCTTTTTATCTCGTTGTTAAAGGTCTCACTGATGTCCTCCACTCTTTTCTCAAGTCCAGTGAGTATCTTTATGATAATTACTTTAAATTACCTATCAGGCATATTGCTTATATCTATTTCACATAGGTCTCTTGCTGTGGTTTGGTCCTATTCTTTCATTTAGGACATATTCCTCTGTCTCTTCATTTTATCTAACTCTATATCTGTTTCTCTGTGTTAGGAAGTCAGCTATGTTTCCTGCATTTGAAGGTAATGGCCTAACAAAGAAAAGGTCCTGTAGTGCCCTGCAATGCAGTGTCCCCACTTCCCTAGCACCTGATGCTTCAGGAAGCATCTCGTATGTGTGTTTTGTGTCCACTGCTGTTGAGTCCTGGTATCTTTTTCCTTCACTCCAGTTGTTTGCTGAGGTTCTCTTTGCCTATTGTGGGCAATGTTTCATCCCCACTCATGTGGGGCATGTTTTAGCAAGGTGTGTGCTGATCTGCTTACAAAATGAGACTGGCTGCTACCAAAACTGAGGCCCCAAAAAAACACGCAAGTCAGGAGAAGAGGTGTTGGCAGAGTTTGTGCTGGTCCTCCGCATTTCAGGGACTGAGGCAAGTGTGACTGGGAAGAGACCATCTGCCTAAGTGTGAGGGGATAGGGCTTGCTGCAAACAAGTTGAGTAGTGAATATAGGTGCTATGCTGGTTCCTGCAGGTGGCCATGTGTTTATGCTGGGGAGTGGAGGAGGGAAATGGCACATGCCAGCTCTTTTGTTCCCAGAGGGGTCTTCATGTGATCCTTGCCTCTCTGGCACACTCTGAGATGAGTAAATTACTCTCAATCTCCTATTCCCCAGGCATTTTGCAAACTGGTGGTTCTATGCTATATCAGCATAGGCTGTTTGTGGTGCTGTTTCTTTAAGGACAGGGACTCAGTAACTAATGCCCTCCAGGATCTCCCAAAATCAAGCCCACTGATTTTTAAAATTCCAGGCTTTGAGTCCTGCTGATTGTAAAAGCTCATGAAATTTGGCCCCTCTTGCTTTCAAAGCCAATTATGGGTATTTATCTTTCCCATGCAGGATCCCTGATGTGATAGTCTCTTATCATTCTTCTCCTCAACCCTGGATCCCTCCTGACCCCAGGCAGGCAGGCAAGATCCATTTTGCTCCAAAACCACATCTCCACTCTTCCTGATTTCTTATGTGTGGCCTTTCTCTACTTATAGTTGTGGAGTTTGTTCTCCTAGTCTTTGGGTCATTTTTCAAATTATTTATGCTGATGTGAGTGTTATTTAGTTGTTCCTCTGGGACAAGGACAGCTCAGGATCCTCCCACTCTGCCATCTGCCCTGCTTCTTCTCTTCCAAATTTCCAATTTTAGACAGACCATTCCTAAGAATAAGTGATCCATATTTCCCGCTGTTTACTGGACCTATCCACCTGTGTATCCCAAAGATGTCTTAAATTTGATTTTTCCAAAACCTAATTCATCATTAATTAAATAATTATTAGCCAATGTCCATTGAAGGCTTACTGGTAAAAGTTGTATCCCTGACCATTCTTATAGACTTGTGGGGAAGCAGACCTTATTCAGGTCATTGCACTGAGGAAGTAAAATTATAAATGGAGGGTGATCTAAAAGAAATAATGTCATTCTGAGAAAGTGTGCAGGAAGAAGGCCACTGTTCATTTTGTGGGGCTGATATTCCCTGAGGAAATGATCTCTGAGATAAGGTTGAAGAGTAAAGGAAGGTTGTATCAGTTGAGGAGAAGCATGCCAAGTCCCTGAGGCAAGGCAGAAGGAGAGGCACTGGAAATATTAAAAGTAATATTGACAGAAAATGAAGGTGCTAAATCACTGAGCCACCCGGGCTGCCCCCCTTTCTTCTTTTAGCAGGATGGTCTTTAACCTCTACGTGTTTGAATTTCTTCCAAATTTTGTCCTGTGATTGAGTTCAAGTTTCAGAGCATCATGGTCTGAAAATATGCAGAGGACAATTCCAATCTTTTGGTATCATTTCAGACCTGATTTGTGACCTAGTATGTGGTCTATTCTGGAGAAAGTTCCATGTGCACTCGAGAAGAATGTGTATTCAGTTGTGTTTGCATGTAAAGTTCTTTAAATATCTGTGAAATTCATCTTGTCTAGTGTATCATTTAAAGCTCTTCTTTCTTTCGAGATGTTGTACTTAGAATATCTGTCATTTACAGAAAGTGCCGTGTTGAAGTCTCCTACTATTAGTGTATTATTATCTAAGTATGTCTTTACTCTGGTTATTAATTGATTGATATACTTGGCAGTGCCCACATTAGGGGCATAAATATTCTGATTGTTAGGTCCTCTTGTTGGATAGACCCTTTAAGTATGATATAGTGTCCTTCTTCATCCGTTACTACAGTCTTTGAGATAAACTTTAATTTATCTGATATGAAGATTGCTACCCCTGCTTTCTTTTGAGGATCATTTGAATGGTAAGTGGTTCTCCAACCTTTCATTTTCAGGCTAGAGGTGTCCTTAGGTCTAAAATGAGTCTCTTGTAGACAGCAATTAGATGGGTCTTGCTTTTTTATCCAGTCAGAAACCCTGCATCTTTTGATGGGATTGTTAAGCCCATTCACATTCAGAGTTACTAGTGAAAGATATGAATTTAGTGTCATCATAACACTAACTATTCAGTACTATTAACATAACATAACTATTCAGTCCCTGTTTTGTGGTTTATTTCTTTGGGCTTCCTCTTTCTTTTACAGAGTCCCCCTTAATATTTCTTGCAGAGCTGGTTTGGTGGTCACATATTCTTTCAGTTTCTGCCTATCTTGGAAGTTCTTTATGTCTCCTTCTATTCTGACTGAGATCCTTGCTGGATAGAGTATTCTTGGCTACATGTTCTTCTCACTTAGGACCCTGAATATATCCTGCCAGCCCTTTCTGGCCTGTCAGGTCTCTGTGCAGAGGTCTGCTGTTAATCTAGTATTTCTCTCCATATTAGCTAGGGATTTCTTGTCTCTTGCTGCTTTATGTATTTTCTCTTTATCTTTGGCATTTGCAAGTTTCACTATTAAATGTCGAGGTGTTGAATGGTTTTTATTGATTTTAGGGGGGGAATCTCTCTATCTCCTGAATCTGAATGCCTGTTTCCCTCCCCAAGTTAGGGAAGTTCTCAGCAATGATTTGTTCAAATATGCTTTCTGGTCCTCTGTTCCTTTCAGCACCCTCTGGAACCCCAGTTAAATGTAGATTTTTCCTTCTGAGGCTGTCATTTATTTCCCTTAACCTTTACTCATGATCTTTTCATTGTTTTTCTCTTTTTTCTTCAGCTTCCTTCCTTGCCATCAACTTGTCTCCTCTGTCACTTACTCTTTCTTCTACCTCATTAACCCTGGTCGTTAGGACCTCCAGTTTGGATTGCGTCTCATTTAATTGATTTTTAATTTTGGCCTGATTAGATCTAAATTCTGCAGTCATGAAGTTTCTTGAATCCCTTATGCTTTTTTTCCAGAGCCACCAGTAGCTTTATAATTGTGCTTCTGAATTGGTTTTCTGACATCGAATTGTAATCTAAATTCTGTAACTCTGTGGCAGAGAGTACTGTTTCTGATTCTTTCTTTTGTGGGGAGTTCTTCTTTCTAGTCATTTTGCTCGATGCAGAGTGGCTAAAAACGAGTTGTGCTTGTTACAAGCGCAAACTCTTCTCTCTGTAGCATTCCAGCTGTTCTCTCTTTAAATCTCAGGTCAGATTTGTAGGTTTTCAGGATGATTAGAAAGTTATCTAGGTAATTTTGTGGGTAGAGTTGACTTGGGGACCCTACTCCTCCTCCGCCATCTTGCCCCCACCCCCTCTGGTTTGTTCATTTCTTATGATTAAATGTATTTTATTCATTTGGGGAATTGTATAGGAGTCTTTGTATAGATATACCACAATTTATTTACTTTCTTGATGAGAGACAATTTCAATGTTTCTCTTTTTGTAATGATTGCAAGTCATGCCATTCAGAACATTCTTAAATACTTTGAAACATATTGGCATGCATTTTTCCAAGAATAAATACCAAGAAGTATACATAAACATATATACAAGTATATTTAAACCAATGTACATGTAATAATAATGTAAAATTATACACTTTCATATCTTTTTCCGTGTATTTTTTTTTAATTTTTAAAGATTTTATTTATTTATTCACAAGAGACACAGGGGAGAGAGAGAGAGAGAGGCCGAGACACAGGCAGAGGGAGAAGCAGGCTCCATGAAGGGAGCCCGACATGGAACTCGATCCGGGGACTCCAGGTTCACGCCCTGGGCCGAAGGCAGGAGCTAAACCACTGAGCCACCCAGGGATCCCCTGTATTCTATTTTTCATTTTTATTCTGTCATTGCATCATTATAGATTATTCCTCCCTCTCTATCTTCAGTTAATTATCTCTTCTGCAACTTTTCAATTGAGTTTTTAATTTAGGCTGTTTTAGTTGTTGTATTGTTTTAGTTCCAGAATTTCTACTAGCTTCTTTTTTTAGTTAAAAAAAGGATAGATCTGACCAAAACATTTCTGTTTTTTGTTTGTTTGTTTGTTTTTAAGATTTTGTTTGTTCATAAGAGACACACACAGGGAAAGAGGCAGAGACATAGGCAGAGGGAGAAGCGGGCTACCTCTTCTTGATTTGATGCAAGACTTGATCCCAGGACCCCAGGATCATGACCTGAACCAAAGGCAACTAATCAACCACTGAGCCATCGAGGCATCCCATGCCCAACACATTTCTTTTTTCTTTTTTTTTAAGATTTATTTATTCATTTATCAGAGAGAGAGAGAGAGACAGAGACAGAGACAGAGACACAGGGAGAGGGAGAAGCAGGCTCCATGCCGGGAGCCTGACGTGGGACTCGATCCCGGGACTCCAGGATCGTGCCCTGGGCCAAAGGCAGGCGCTAAACCACCGAGCCACCCAGGGATTCCCCCACCCCAACACATTTCTTAAATGAGTAGTCTATATTTGTCTAATAAAACCATTTGCTGTGATGGAAACATTCTGTAAATCAGTATTGCACAATATGTTATTAACTAGTTACATATAACTATTAAGATTTTAAAATGTGGCTAACAAAGCTGAAGGATTGAATTTTTATTTTTTATGTAATTTTAATTATTTAAAATTTAAAGTAAAGAAGCCACATTTCTCTAATAACTTCCATATTGGACAGCAAAGGTCTATATGTTGTGATTCTCTCATGAATATATACCTTTAACAACCAGTTATACTTTTTAATTATTTTTTAAAAGATTTTATTTATTTATTCATGAGAGACACAGGGAGAGAAGCAGAGACATAGAAAAAGGGAGAAGCAGGCTCCCTACACTGATGCAGGGCTTGATCCCAGACCTGGGATCATGACCTGAGCTCAAGGCAGATGCTCAAACACTGAGCCATCCAGGCATCCCAACCAACCAGTTATACTTTAAAAAAAAATCCTAACATTCTCCATCTGAAAATTTTGAAAAATACAGACAGTTAAAATTATTTAAGTAAGATTCACTCATCAGCATTCACATTTTGGTATAATTATATATATACATATGTGGATTTTTGTGTCTAAGGTTTTATATTTATACACACACACACATATATATAACACACACACACACATATATATATATACATACATACATCCAATATAAATAAAATAAACTTTTTCAATGTTGTAATATGTAGTTTCTTAGCATTCACTTTTTACATAATATTTATCAAATAATTTTGTCATTACATAATCTCCAAAGTCATAGCCTATAATGATTTTGTAAGATTTCATCTTTTGTTTGTCATTAATTTAAACATTTTGAGGTACTATGCTCTTTGTCAGAAGTCTTCCACTTTCAGTTGCCTTCTAAGCAACCCCATGTTCCAGAATTTATCATTTATCCACCCACCCAGCCAACCAAAATTTATTAAATGCCTGCAGGAAGCTCTCCTTTTTACACTGTCATTGAGCTCTTGGAGTTACTTGGCCCTCACTTGCAGAGGGCAGGACATGCCTGGGATTTTCCTCCCCCATAAGGCTTCCACCAACTAATGACTAAAAGATTGTAGGAATGACGAAGTTCCAGATTCATTACCTGGATCTTAATAGGTTTGAGACTTATATTTCTAAATCTGAATACTGTCAAGTTTCTCTATAGTACAGGCTGAAGCTTATTCCGTCCAGGCTTTTCTTATTGAGATTACACCCTTGCCTGGCCTCCTGTCCCTCTTGGTTCTGCTTCAACCAGTGTCTTATCCAGCTACCTTGGGAGTATTTCATTAATGAATAACTTGCACAGAGATTGTCCTCTTCGGCCCTACTTCTGGAAAATCCTTGGTAGGACACTTTTATTCAAACCAGAGACATGATCATGACTTTAAAGGAGCTTACACCAAGTAGAAAAACAGGTATATAAACTAGCAATTTCAACTTTAATTTGATATCTGCCATAGTGGGTAGCATGTTCAAAGTCCAGTAAGATGAGGAGAAATATCTATCTCAGATTAAATAAGTCAGACTGGAAAGTCTACATCCTGAAAGTAATGAATGACCTGAAATCCAAAGAAGTAAGACTTTTTTTTTTTTTTCAGCAGAAAGCAAAGAGAAACTATTCAGAAGGAAAAGTATAGGTAAAAATATCATGATATTAGAACATGACATTTTTCAAGAATTATAAATAGTTTAAATTTTTTATTTATTATCAAAGGACAATATATGACAGGGGAAAAATGGAGGAGTTGGTGTGGCAGGTGATTAAAATGGCAGCAGTCTGGACTCAAAGTATTCATAGAGTACTTTCATAGGTGTTCATCTGTTTTATCTATTGAAGATGGTAATAAATGAAGAAATCAGGAAAGTGATGCCAATAGACTTAGAGTTTTAACTATTGCTCTGGCAGCATTATGAAGGATGGGAAGTGTGGAGATTTTAAAGTTGTCTGCAGATCTAGTGCAGAGAAAGGATTATCAGAAATTGAATTCCATGGTAAGTAAGAAATGCTGAAAAAAGATGATAATGAGAGATAATAAAAGGAAGGAGTGGCAATACTTAGTAATTCATTAAGTCTAAGGATAGATAAAGAATATTACAGTCTTGGACCCCTCCTAGTAACCAAATCCAATGGACATTATTTAGTTATTAGCTTAATATAATGTAGCATTTCCCTTTCTTCTACATGTTCTTATTCAACTATTTTGCTAGATCTTCTGTATTTTCCAAATTCTCTATATTGGCAATCTGCCATATATTCACTGTTTAATTAGAATAGACAGCAAAATGGAATCATAACATACACACTACTTGCTAAGAAATTGTTAGGCTAAGATGAATACCCACCATTTGCTTCAACATGGATTTAACTGAGGGTATTATGCTGAGTAAAATAAATCAATCAGAGAAGGGCAATCATCATATGGTTTCACTCATATGTGGAATATAAGAAATAGTGAAAGAGATTATAAGGAAAAGGAGGAGAATTGAGTGGGAAAAAATTAGAGAGGGAGACAAATCATGAGAGACTCCTAACTCAGGGAAACAAAGGGTTGCACAAGTGGAGGTTGGTGGGGAGATGGGGTAGCTGGGTGATGGACACTGAGGATGAGCACTATATGTTGGCAAACTGAATTTAAATAAAACAAACAAAAAAGAATTGTTAGGATAATCACATAAAAGGATTACAAATAATATTTATATGGAAAATGTGTATGTCCAATCTCACACATAACTAAAGAAATTTCAATTTAATATCAGATTGGCAAAAATTTTAAGTATAAAATACCAATTTGGGGAGGTATGGAGGAAAGCAACATGCTAATGCACTACTGGTAGAGCATAATAGGCAAAATTTCTGGAGGGCAGTTGAACAAATCTCTGGACAATTAAGTTGCTCATTGCTTTGATCCAGCAATGGTATTGTTAATAATATGAAATGAAAAGCAATTTAGATAAATATATGAAGATGCTTATTATGTTATATTTGTAATACCAAAAAACAATGAAAATTATTTAGAAGTCTATTATTAAGAACTAATTAAGTGCATTATAAAATGACCATTCCATAGAACGTTATTCAAATGTTATACAGAATGCATTGATATGAAAATGACCCATATATAAATGACCCATATATATCTGTTTGCAAAAGGTGGAAATGGGTTTGTGGCATATAATCTCATCACCACATAATAATATACATACATTAAAAATTTCTGAAAAGACACACCAGAAAGTACACAAATGGGGCTTGCAAATGATGTATCATCGCTATTGTCATGCTTTTTCCCCCATGACAAATAGTAGTTTGGCTTTAAAATGAATAAAAAGAAAGAGCCAATGACTAGATAATGCAGGGAAGCAGCTTAGTTTTTTTGTCTGAACAGAAGAGATGAGGTGAAATTTTATATATAATTTTCTTGAAATTAAATAAAAATGAAATCCTCATAGGAACATCTTAGGATAGTGGGAAGGTCATTTACAGATAGGGAAATAGAGGCTAATTACACACTTCATGAGTATCTAATGAAGGACAAGAATTTAGAACTCCTGCCCCCTTGCAAGTGTTTTCTCCATTATTTTAAGCAATAGTATATCTATAACAAGAAAATTATATTAACTAAGATGCAAAGGTTCTCAGCCTTTATTTTCACCTCCTCTGAATATATGGAATTGATTATAAGTTCATAAATAGATTTACAAATTTTCAAGGGTAGACTCTGAGACACTAAAGTTTCAGTGTATACTGACTCAGAATATCCAATTCACTACCATTACTCTACAAGGATGCTTTCAAAAGCAATAAGAAATATGGCTCAACTTATATCCCTAACTTGAAAGAAGAGATATTGGAGAATTAGAGGCAAATAAACTATGTAGTAGCACCTAAAAATTAGAATGTACTAAATACCTTACTTATTTCACACACAAGCTGACATGTCTCCAATAATTATTCTCTTAAGCACAGTTTAAATGACCTATTAGCACATATTATCCAGAGCAGCACCAATTGATTCATTTGTTGCTATAAAATATACATGCCCATTCACATAAAATTTCAAGTATCACTCTATGGAAAATGAGAAGTTAGTCGCTAAGAATGTGAGTGAAGAGACTATTATGTATTTTCCTTCATTAGAATTGCTTTTTATTGAAAGTATTAATGAGTCACTAACAGAAAATATATTTAATCATTTTACCCAACTACATCTAGGAAATTACAAGTATATTTCATTATTTTAGGACAATAGAGATAGATTTTTCTTTTGTGATATTCAATATATTAAAAATTAATTTTTCTAGTTTTGTTCAAGATACTTCTTCCAATGTTTCATTCAAATTGTCATGGACTTTTTATACATATAGTTTTACATGTACATTTGCCAAATTCAGTATTACTAATTTAATAAGGTGAAGAAATAAAATGAAAAAAAAAAGTTGGTGAATATTTAAAGATAAAATGTAATAGTATGTCAATGTTTCTTTTTGCTTTTATAATGCAGTTATGATTTGTTCTAACTTAAAACATACTAACAATTAAAATTTTTTTAATTAAAATTCTATATTACATTTAATCATTATCTTTGTACACATACCTATTTCTACATTCTAATCCCAGTTAGTAAATTGATATGTAAATATATTTTGCAAGATAGATGATCTTAGAAGATTAAGCATAATGAAGTTGTGAGTACTAAATTAAAATTTCTATTTACCATGCTAGAAAGCACTTTTAATGTAATTTAAAGTGTAGATATTAGTGTTCAGCACTTAAGATTTATCATTAGGTGTTTGGACTGAAATCTCTAAGTATATAGAAGAGGTATATCTATTTGTTAAGTTCCCAACACTAAACATGCTATGGGAATGTAGGATTTTACAAGGAGATTAGCATAATTCAATGGTTAATAACAAATATTTAACAGAGGAGCTATATTATGGACTTTATATTTCCTTCCTCTTTGCTCCAGGATGAGATCTCATTTGTCACTCCTTAGCATTAGGACCCCAAGAATTCTTTAATGGGAAAATTGTTGCCCTGTACTATACACATTTTAACATTATTGGCAGCATTATGCTTAATTTTTGATAAGTGGTAATAGAATTTTATAAAATAGTCATTAAAAAAGGTACTTTAGTCCAAATTTTGCCTGAGATTAGTTGAAAGGAAGTACATTTCTGATCTACTTTTTCAGTTTTTTAGGATTCGGGATCTTAAACAGAAATATATACATGTATATGTTTATTTGTGTATCTGGGTAGGCACAAATGTACTGTGCTCATAAGAAGCTATTTAAAAAGAGAGAATAGATGCATTCTACAGAGGAAGAAAACTTGGGGGGGTTGTTAATAATGTAGAGCTCTTGAAAAAAAAGGCCACAATTGGGACCAGAAGCACTTAGTTTTCCTTTAAAAATAAGACAGAAACACAAAGATACAGAAAAATAGAGAAAAATCAAACCATAAAGATAGCACCTGGAGACTAAAAGAATAGGAGTTTTTCCTCTTTCCCTTCATGGGTTATGAAGGTTACAAAAGGAGGATTTCCACGTAATCAAGAGAGCGCAGTCCCTAGGAAAGGACATGCTGGTTCTACTAGAGAGCTACAAGAAATCTGTACTCAGCAAGAGTGCTGTCACTGATGCCTTGGAGGAGATGCCCTAAGACACATGCCCATTGCTGATGAAGTGAACAGGCATTTGTTTTACCATGGGACATGTTTGATTTTTGATCGCATGTAAAAAGAATAGATATTTTATTGTGATAATTCCAAACTATGATTTATGTGCAAATTGAGATTATAGTCCAACATAACTAATTATCATCAAGAAACTTTACCTAAAAGTGGATAAATTCATGAGTTACTCTAAAATTTTTGTAAGTCTGGTGGGCATATTTTCTAAGAATTTCAGATGAGCAAAAAATATTAAGAAAGAAAATTAGGAGTAATTTCTGTGTTACCTATGAATATAGACCCTCTGAAGACATATTTAAAATTTCATTTAGCACTATAAATAATCTTTGCTATAATATATTAAACTGTTGTCTTTAGAATTTGGTTTCATTTTTTTAGGCATTTGGGCTCATATACATGGGCATGATTGCACATAATTTTTAATGAGATAAATGTTTCAAAATAAGTCTTTGTTAACATTAATGCATTTCATTATGGGAAAATTCAGAGGTTTTTTTTTTTTTTTTTTTTTTTTTTTTTGCTCTCAGTATTAGCTATTATCATTGCAGAAATTCTGATGCTATGAAAATTAACTGAGAACTTTGACTTAAAATAAATCATCCTAAGGCAGTGAAAACATTTTCTTCTTCCTGTTTCTTCATACTCCTATATAACAGAAATGGTGAGGCCAAAAGATCCAAGCATTAAAACTTTCGAGAGCAGAGACAGTACCAGCAATCCGCATCCAGGCTAAGTCTAAGCTGTTGAGAAGCCAAACCTTATCAGCGTTCCTTTAGAATTGAAATATCACTTTCAGAGAGTGCATGTTTCAATCTTCTCACAACTGAGTGTAGCTTTAAGAGATTGCATTTTTAATGCTCAAATTGCCTTAAGGCTTTCAATTCTTTTTTGGCTCAAGTCCTGATTTCAGTTTTTGTTGTTTCTTTTCACAAAAAAGTAATATTTACCTCTATAATGTTTTATTTGACATTATGGGGGAAAATCTCACTTTTGACAAAGCAGAAATAAGCTTGATTATGTTTCTGGCCTGCAATAAAAGTCTAAACTTATATAACTGGGTTTTCAACATTTTGTTCTCATAAACATAATGATTACATAAGCCTTACCTAAAATATAATTATAGAAATTAATGTTAACTGAATTAAAATATTTTAACAAATTTCATTTGAAATGTTTATGATCAGAAAACACATGAAAACATTAGTGGTGATAAATCAGTACTCTTATACTGTATTCAAATCAATCTGTTAGTTTTAGAACATTTTTGCACATTTGATTTTAATTCCCAGACAATACACTCATGGAAATACATCTTTATTTTGATAAAACTATAATATCACTATAATCAGGATAAAAATATATCGAATGGGACACCTAGATGGCTCAGCAATTGAGCATCTGCCTTTGGCTCAGGGCGTGATCCTGGGGTCCTGGGATCGAGTCCCACATCGGGCTCCCTGCATGGAGCCTGCTTCTCCCTCTGCCTGTGTCTCTGCCTCTCTCTCTCTCTCTTTGTCTCTCATGAAAAATAAATCAAATATTTAAATATATAAAAATATATCAAATGATGAGTACACATGTATTGCTCTGTATTAAATGCCTTGCCTTTAATTACACCAAAAGGCTTAAAGTACTTATATTACTACATTACTCATAGTCATGTAATTCTGTACATGTACAAAGATGTCACTTTTGGAACCAAGAATTCAGCTAAGCTGCTTATCCTTTGTTCTTCCCAAGATGTCTCTGCCTAAAGAATCTAATTCATGGTCTCTACCCAATGTATCTTTTTTTTTTTTTTACTCTGAGATGATGGATCTCATTCACATTTGATTTCCTGAGACTACCCTCTTCTCTCTATTCAAAGATTACCCGGAAATGACGGCCACCATTCCTTCACTTTTCATACCTAAGACATGTACCACATATGCACAGGCATGCACCCATGGATGAACATACACACAGATACTTTCATAGACAGAGGACAAGGGACAATATATTGTTACATATTCATTATTCTTGCCAAGTTAGATGGGGTGCCTGCTTGTTGTTTATCAAGGGTTGGAGCACACAAGCCTGACTTGCAAATTTCTGTCTCCCAAGTGGTAAATAGCAGTTGAACCCATCCCCTTTTCTGCATTTTTCTTTTTCTGTAGTTTTCCTTTTGCCACCCAGGCCTCTGTCCCCTAACCTCTCCTCCCTTCCTGTTTCATGATTTGAAACTTCCTGCTCCAGTATCAGTGACTTGCTATCATCCTCAGAGAAAACAGATCCCTTTTCATTCAGCATTTTGTACAAGGTGTCCTGTCCAAAAGTTTTCTCTATTCTACCCCATTTCACATTCCCTCATATTTAAGTGACATCTAGACTATTTTGGGATACTGTTCCTGAAACTATAGACAAGGAGCCTTGCCATTTCCCATAACATACCATATGTTCTCTTCTACATATTTATACTAATAATTTTTACTGAAATAATTTTAAATGCTTTAAACTTTTTCTCCTTAACATGTAAATTCCAGAAAAAACAGTACCTTACTCACTACTGATTTTCAGCACCCAGCATAATTCTTGGCACACAGTACTCAGTGAACTTAGATTTTGCAAAGAAGTGAATTCATTGGTGCTATACACGTGTGTAGATAGCCATGTGCAATATAAATGGGGATCATTTTTTTGGAGGTAATATACCAAGATGGAAAGTTGCCAGATTCAAGGAAATGGAGCTAAATTCGGAGTCAGAAATCCATATGGATGCCAAGGTGATGAGTCTGGGTAAACACTGGAGAGAGAGCAGTGATCAATATGAGGAAGCCAAAGGCTGGTGTGGGGTTGGGGGGGGGGTCCAATGGAAACTTTGTAGTTGATTACAAGAATGATTGGTTGTCCCTAAACATTGCTTATTCATACTCTATAGATCTTTCTTGGCGGAGATAAGTTTGTGTAAGGTGTTTTTTCTAAATGTCTCACCAACTTGTGTTTTGAATATATAATTCTAGAACTATTTAAGATCTATCTCTCAGTGCTGTTCACTTTTTTTTTCCTGCCAAATTCTGCATCTCTTTTTAGATAAATTTCTCATTCTTTCTCTCTAAGACCGAACTAACATTGAAAAGATGGTCATTTCCATTGTAGCTATGTTCTAGGGCTTAGTAGGATTACATACGGCTTAGTTGGCAAAAATGAACCCTAGCCAGTTAAAAAAGAAGTCAGTCCAGAATTCAAGGCGAAAATATTAGTCTATCTTCCCAAGTATCCAGAGCTGTCTCTACTGTCTACTAGCCCTCAGCTTTTTCTCTTTTTTCCTCCTAAGGAAAAGATCTCACTATTTCAAATGCTCGTGATACTCTGCAGCTCTAAATATAAGAACACACTTTCATCTGTTCCATCTTGCAGTCCTGAAGCAGCAACATGACTACCTGTTAAGGCAAAAAGCTGCTTCTTGGTCTGATCTGCATTTTTCAGGTAACTTTCTAGGCAGCCTATGATCCATCAGTTTGCCCTTCAGTAAATCTCTGAAAAAGAACACCCATAAGCATAGTGCAGGGGTGTTCTGAAGTGTGACTAGTATTTTAGAATGTTGCAGATCCTAAGATGAAAGCAGTAGGGAAGTTGAAAAATAGTATTATTTATTCAACAGACTTGCCAGAAATCTCAGATCTTCCCTAGTCACTACATTCTGTCCTGTACATATAATATAAAACTCTCAATGAGAGCAGAACTGAGTCCCAGTGAAAGTATTCAGAAATAAACAAGACCAGCCTCAAGGGAAGGCCTTATAACCCATGCTTTCCCTCTTCTCCTATAACCACCTGAGATAGTGAGGAGGTCAGAGGAGGTGCTCAGCAAGGGGGCTCACTAAAATAATCCTTTAAAAGTATGTATAAGTCAAAGAAAAACTCACCACTCTCTTTGGAGGCACTTTTGATGGCAATGAAACTACTTGACTATTACTTTAGATTTTGTGAGTACTTTTCCACCTTTCCAGCTTTTATTCTCCATATTTAACCACTTTGTTCTACCTTCTCTGGTTAAAGTTTTATCTTACCTTTCCTTATATTGGAAAGCTAATCTCATCTGTGCATGCAAAGTTTAAAAACATATCCCTTTGACCATTAATTAATAGCTACTAAATCTTAGCTACTAAGATAGATAAAGGCAAAGGTTATGTTTTTATATGTGGGTATGTATTATAGCTGTATACATATATAGATAGAGATACATGCTGTGTAGATCTATCTAGAGAGAAAGAGAGAATGGTCTTCTGTAATTTAGGATTGTTATAACAAGGAACAGACAACTCTACTAAAAGCATCTTAATCCCAATGAAAACAACTTATTTTATGTAATAGAAAGATACAAGTTGGCAAACTTTTAGAGATCTTTGATTAGTGGCCCTGTGGTACTATCTAATGCATAGGCTCTTTCAATTATCCTTAACGTTTCAGCTTCTTTTTTCATCAGCAAGAATGACAACCCCAGCTCTAGGCTTTATAGTTTTACCAAAAAAAAAAAAAAAAAAATCCTAAACAGCAAAAAGAGATGACCCTTTTGGTGTTAAGGGTGAAATAAATAGCTCCCAAAGCTTCCATCTTCTCTAGTCCATGGCTACCTGCTGTAAAAACAAAGATGGCCTTCTGTTCATGCAAGAAGGAAAAGAGAAGCTTGTAGGTAGGAATAAAGAGGATGTGACATTTGTGTCATGGATTATTAAGGAGGGCTTATAAATTTGAAATACACTGAAATAAGAGGTTCTGTATCAAAAAGGATATAGTCAGAAAAACTCAACTATGGTGCATATTTCAAAGAGAGAATTGGCCACCAGATGTCAGAAAGCTGAAATAGCAAGGAAAGGATGCTAAAATTGTCCCAAAATTCATAACTGTAGAAAGTAGCTGCTTCACCAGAGCTGGGAGAACAAAAGAGAGAAGTTGCAGTTACCAGAGCATAGCATAAAGAGGATCCTCACAACTGGTACTAGAAACTCTTAAAGTGATGCCATGCAGCTGGTGCTCAGACCACCCAGGGGGCATTGCAAGTTGATGCAGGTGCCTCTGAGTCACCACAGCTGGTGCTCAGTGTGTCAAAGAGGCAAAAGGCTGAAGCTGTAGTTGTCCTCTGTTGCTTTGAGATGCTGACATGAGATATAAACAGAAAAAACCCTTCCGCCCTCCTCCTGCCTTCCAGTCTCCCTCTTAGTGCTTTCCAACAAGAGAAAGTCAGGCAGGGGAGTTGGGGAAATATTTGCAGGCCCAGAAGCACACAACAGAATATAGGGTGGCGGACTATAGCTACAAAAAACATATGTGACTTAATAGTACAGCATCTTGAAATCTTGAAACCCTTTGAAATATATATTATACATATTATTATATATTATTATATATTTTTATAATTATACAGGTAAAGGTCTTTGTGTTTAACTCTGTTGCTTTTTTTTCTACCTAACAACTATATTATGTCTCATCATAATAGCAAATGATGTTCTAAAGACTTCTCTGATCTTCCTTATCTCTAGTACCTACTGAAAGAATGAGTTAGGACAAGTGGCTTAGCCATCATGAGCTAAGCTTTATAGATCTGTTGTCCCATCTATAAAATGGACATAATGATGTGCTTACCTCAAAGATTTGTTTTGAAGATGGAGTAAGATTATCAAAAGATACATAAATTGCTCAATTGATCATTAAGTATCCTTTATCCCAACTTAGAAAAAAAATACTTGTCCTAGTCAATAATTTTTCCTATGCACAACTAGACACCTTATACAAAGTTATCATGTTGCCTATTCACTTGCATATTTACAACTGTTACTATTTGTCTTGAGAATATGCAATATTCTCACTTAGCACTGTGCTTCACATGTAATAGAGACAATAGTCAATACAAATTTGAAAATCAAATGAATGATGGTGAATATAGGATATATATGTGAATATACAATATGTTATAATGTCATTTATAAGGAAAACAGAAAGCGCACCTTTTATAGGTCACTGCAATTTTTTTAATGGGAGGTGTAGTCTACATATTGTATAAATAAATTATGCACATAAGGGTAACTACAAAAACAGTAAGGCTCCATAATTTCTTGAATAGGAGATGTTATTACTATTATAGTCAGTTCAATGTATAGAATTCATGTAGAGAGCAAAAAGAGACTGGAAAAAATCTTGCAGGTGGGCTAATTAACATGGAAAAAGTAGGCAGACATGGAAAAAAGTAGGCAGACATGCTAGAAATAAATATATTCCAGCATCTATGAAGCAACATATATAGGGGAAATAAGTTTTTCCAAACTGGAGTGAGGTCTTAAAAGGGCAGTACTTTATCCTGTGGGCAATTGAGAGTAACATAAGTAAGTAGAGTTTAAGGATAAATCAGTGGTTCTCTATGCAGGACAGATTAGAAATAGAAGACACTGGAGGCTGGGAGAAGTTAAGGAAGATGTTGAAATGGTGTTGAAGTGCTAAGAGGCTGAGGCAAATACATTATAAAGTCATTGCCATGCAATATAGGTCAGGGCCATTTATTGGGAGATGTGAGAAGTGGGTAAAGAGGACTCAGTGAGAAAATCTAACAATTTAGCAGAGAGAAGGTTGTCAGAATTAGTTATGAATCAGATGAAGTCAGACAAATGTTAGGGGGCACCACTTATATGTGGAATCTAAAACACAAATGAACACATGCAAAAAAAAAAAAAAAAACAGAAGCAGACTCATAAATTCAGAGAATTGGTGGTTGCCAGAGAGGAGAAGGGTGGGGGGAGATGGGCAGACTAAGTGAAGGAGATTCAGTGGTACAAACTTCCAGTTAAAAATAAGTTATGGAGATGAAAAGTACAGTATCATGAATATAGTCAATAATATTGTAATATACCTATCTTGATGAGCACTGAGTAACATAAAATTGTCAGATCACTATGTTGCACACCTGAAACAAATACAACTTTGTATGTCAGCCATATTTCAACAATAAATATTTTATAAAAATAAATGGGTTAGAACTTCAGATTTTTTACTTCTAAGATCATTTAACATGACCTTAAATTTAGCTAATTCTCTTCCAATCTCATTTTGTTAATTTCTGCAATATTGCCCCAGAAACACTATTCTTACTCAGTTTAGAGAAATACATGTTCATTTTTCTTCATAAGTGCACAAAATTTTAGAATTTTCAGCAAAGTTATATTTGAAGTGAAATAAACTGTTTTAACATGATAAGGCATTTCTGTTGCTTTGCAAGCTGGTGACACAATGTGTCCTCTTATTTGCACTGTTTTCCTCTTTTTAAGTGCTTTTTTGCTTTTTCATTACAAGGAACCAACAGAAATACCTGATAGAATACCATGACAGCTTGAAAAGCTTTACTTTAACAAATTCAGTGAATATTCCACAGTAGAAAACATAAAATTCTAAATAATTAGAAAATATCTTTCTCTAAACTTAGAACTTAAAGACATACTACGACCCCGTGTGAAGGTATTTTGTATCATGGAATTCTTGGAAAATGGACATTAGAATAACTTCAGAAAAAAATAATTTTAAATACTCTTCTGAGAAAAGCAGACCTAACAAGAGAATGAGGGAATAAGATTATTGGTATTTTCAATTTTTTTTAAATGACAGTGTTTAAATGTAAAATAATCATTAATTACAGATATTTTCATGTTCACACCTGGAAGGTGGAGCATAAACTATTTAGGTGACCTATATAAAGCTTTATTGAAGGAGATGACAAATACTTGGATCCAAGAACTAAATATATAGCTTCACTAAGCTAGTGGTGTTACTTTTTATGCAAAACAATGTTCTCCTAATTTCAGGAAACCTATTGGAAAAGAGTAGACATTCAAATAAGGCTTCTCAATGGCTTTATCTAATGCTTATAATGAGTCTATGTAGTCAGTGGCTTTATCACAGTTTGAATTTTTTCCTGGGGTACTTGACCAAGTAGCCTTTGGATTATCAAGCATGCTTAAAAGTTATCTGGCTACTCTTTCAGGAGTTTAACATGGAACCTGCTTTACTACAAAGCAGGTAAAATTATGAGAGTTCCTGTGATAAAACTGTAGTCTTTGGGTTGAGTTAGAACAAAGACCAAATGTAATCTTTCCATGATGCTGGGTAATAAAACAGTGGAAAGATCAGAATCTTATAGAATATTAGATCATCGTACCATGAATCATTCAAGAACATTAATAATTTCTAAATTATTTGCTTTATGTCATCATGGTTTTATCCTCTTTACACTTTTGTTGATGCTTTAAGTGTATTTCTACTTCAGTGTATAAAAGGAAAGAAATTAGCACAAAAAAAAGAAGGGCTTCTTCAAAACCTCAAATTTTTTATTTCTTTTAGCTCTACACTTTAGATAAAATAACAGAAATTCAGCATAACACTTCTGTGACACTTTGCTCCCTGATAAAAATAGAGAAAAAGTAAAAAAACAATTAAATCAGTTTGTATTCACTGCATGTATTCACCTATTTTTATAAAAAAAATCTTATAAAAAATAAAACTCAAAGGTAATTATCCAATTTTAATTATTGTTATTTTTATTTTATTTATATAAAACCAGTAAATACACTATACCAGATACTTCTGTTTTATATTGCATATATTTTTATTCAAGTATAATTAACATACAGTGTTATATTAGTTTCAGGTAAATAATACAGTGAAACAGTTCAATGCTCATTATAATAAGTCTACTCTTGATCCCCTTAATCTATTTCACTCTTCTCCCTAACCACCAATCCTCTGGTAAGTACCAGTTCTCCTTTTAAGAGTCTATTTTTATATTTGTCTTATTTTCTTTGTTCATTTGTTTTGTTTACTAAATTCTACATGTAAGAGAAATCATATGGTATTTGCCTTTCTCTGATTTATTTCACATAGAATTACACCATCTAGGTCCATACATGTTGCTACAAATGCCAAGATCTTTCTTTTTTTATGGCTGAGTAATATTTCTATATGTATACACAACACTTTTCATCTATTCATCTTTGGTTGGACACGGGTTGTTTCCATATCTTGGCTATTGCAAATGATGCTGCAATTAACATAGAGGTGCATATATGGTTTTTTAAAATTTTTTATTTATTTATTCATGATAGACATAGAGAGAGAGAGAGGCAGAGACACAGACAGAGGGAGAAGCAGGCTCCATGCTGGGAGCCCGACACGGGACTTGATCCCGGGACTCCAGGATCACGCCCTGGGCCAAAGGCAGCCACCAAACTGCCGAGCCACCCAGGGATCCTCCCATATGTTTTTGAACCAGTGTTTTTGTTTTCTTTTGATAAATATCAGTAGTGGAATTGCTAGATCATATAGTAATTCATTTTTAATATTTAGAGGAAACTCTATATGGTTTTCTGCAGTGGCTGTGCCAGTTTGCATTCCCACCAACAGTGCACAAGGGTGGCTTTTCCTCTACATATTTGCCAACACTTGTTATTTTTCTGTTTTTGATTTTAGCCACTCTGACAGGTGCAAGATGATATCTCATGGTGATTTTGATTTGCAATTCCCTGATGATGAATGATGTTGAGCATCTTTTCAGGTATCCGTTGTCTATCTGTATGCCTTCTTTAGAAAAGTATCTATTTTGATCTTCTGCCAATTTTTTTAATCAGATTGTTTTTGTTGTTATTGAGTTGTATGAGTTCTTTATATATATATATATATATATACACATATATATTTAAATTTATTTATTTATTTATGATAGACAGAGAGGGAGAGAGAGAGATTGAGAGAGGCAGAGACACAGGAGGAGGGAGAAGCAGGCTCCATGCCAGAGCCCGATGCGGGACTCGATGCCAGGACTCCAGGATCACACCCTGGGCCAAAGGCAGGCGCTAAACCGCTGAGCCACCCAGGGATCCCCTCTTTATATATTTTAAATACTATCCCCTTTCAGATATATCATTTACAAATACCTTCTTCCGTTCAGTAGTTTGCCTTTTTGTTATGTTAATAACTTTTTTCCCCACTGTGCAAAAATTCTTTATATTGATATAGTCCCAATATTTTAATTTCACTTTTGTTTCTCTTACCTAAGGAGACATATCTAGAGAAATGTTTCTATAGCTGATGCCAAAGAAATGACTGCTTCTATTTGTTACTAGGAGTTTTATGGTTTCAGGTTTCACATTTAGGTATTTAATCCATTTTAAGTTTTTTTGTGTTCAGTTTATTCTTTTACATGTAGCTATCCAGTTTTCCCAGCACCATTTGTTAAAGAAATGGTCTTTTCCACCATTGTATATTCTTGCCTCCTTTGTCATAGATTAATTGACCATATGCTCATGAGTTTATTTCTGGGGTCTCTTTCCATTCTATTGATCTGTGTGTGTATTTTTGTGTCAGTGCCATACTGTTTAAGCACCACAGCTTTGTAATATATCATGAAATTTGGGATTGTGATACCTCCAGCTTTTTTCTTCTTTCTTAGGATTGCTTTGGCTATTCAGGGACTTTTAGGATTCCAAATACAACGTTACGGATTATTTGTTCTAGTTCTGTGAAAAATGTTGGTAATTTAATAGTGATTGTGTTAAGTCTGTGGATTGCTTTGAGTAATGTGAACATTTTAACAATATTGATTCTTCTAATCTATGAGCATGAAATATCTTTTTATATCTTCAACTCTTTCATCATTGTTTAATACTTTCAGAGTACACTTCTTTCACTTCCTTGCTTAAGTTTATTCCTAGTTATTTTATTATTTTTGGTGTAATTATAAATGGATTTTTAAAAACATTTTCTGCTGCTTCATTATTAGCATATAGAAATGCAACATATTTCTGTGTATTAATTTTGTATCCTTTGACCTTACTTAATTCATTTATTCTAATAGTTTTTTGATTGAGTTTTAGAGCTTTCTATATATAGCATCATATCATCTGAAAGTAGTGAAAGATTTATTTCTTCCCTACTAATTTCAGTATTTAGGGCTTGGAATCCTCCTACACTGTTATCTATCCAACCTTTTTTTTTTCCTTTCATTTTTAAAGTAAGTACAACAGGGCCACTTTTTACTCCAAAATAAATAAACACAGCTCTAAGACTAGAGTTTCTTATGTGAATCTTACACTTTACTTATTGCATACTTTACATTAATAAAGTTCCATGTTCAGGTAACTAGAAACTTGTGTCTGAAGTAAGACTGGATGTTTTGTCAAAAACATAATATCCATATAGCAAGAATTGAGTTTTATGCAATGATTAAGCATGAGTTCTTTCTATAACTGCTCTATTGATTTTCACATATTATTTATTAGAAATGACCGTCATTCCCATATAATGCCATATGTGAACATTTACCTTACATACATGGCCTAAAGTATTTTATTATTTGGGGAAACAGCCTATGTATCTTTCATTGAAGTATTGTTCTTGTCCTAAAAACAAATGGCACTATTTTATTCAAAGTTTATATTTTGGAAAACCAATCAGATTTTTTTTTGTTTTTGCATTAAATAACAAGTACTGGGTGATTGGGTGACAGGCACTGAAGGGGGCACTTGAGAGGATGAGCACTGAGTATTATGCTATATGTTAGCAAATCAAACTCCAATAAAAAATATATATAAAATAGGGGATCCCTGGGTGATTCAGCAGTTTAGCACCTGCCTTCCACTCAGGGCATAATCCTGGAGTCCTGGAATCAAGTCTCACATTGGGCTCACTGCATGGAGCCTGGTTCTCCCTCTGCTTGTGTCTCTGCCTCTCTCTCTCTCTCTCTCTCTCTTTCTCTGGGTCTCTCATGAATAAATAAATAAAATCTTTAAAATCTTTAGTGTATATATACACTAAATAAATAAATAAAATCTTTAGTATAATAAATAAATAAATAAATAAATAAATAAATAAATAAATAAAACAAGTACTGTATTATTTCCAAAGACCTGCTATGGTGAGAAAATTAGAACTCTGGTAAATTTTGTTGACTGAGACGTTTGAAATAATTGTGCCATCATATAAATATATAAACACAGGCAAACTGATAGTTGGTCAAAACTATACTTAAGATTCGAAGCAATGAGCAAATTTGGAATAGCTTTTGTTTTATTGTTCCAATACTATACGCCAATTATTTATAAGCTTATAGGTATAGGTCAGAAAATGTGCTACTCAGCATTTATTCTAAGTCGATTCCCACTATGAAGTTTTCAGGAGATCCAATTGCCATTACAAGAATATATTATGAGGTCAGATTAAATCATTGGTCAACAAGAAAAATCAAAGAATAGAGTTGTTTAGCTTTTTTTTTTTTTTAAAGATTTCTTCAAATAAAGAAATGAAAGAAATTGTACTGTAGTGCTGTGGGTAAGACAGATGATTACATAATCAGGAATATCTCAGGTTCAGTCACTGTCCTACCATTAACTAGGTAATCATTCCAAGGTTTCCGGTGTTTTCTTTTTTCCTTTCCCCGGGATTTTTGAAAATATACAGATCATTAGCACTCTACAGAACAACATTGGCTTAGCCTAAAATTTTTCATTTTGCTTTATTGAATAACTCCCATATAATGAAGCATAAGTGGGAAGGAAACATAAGATCTACTCTAAGGACCGTGTACTTATGAATTATACAATTTATTTGGGGACACTAGATACATGGACAAGTCAGATAACAGTAAATATAGAAACCTTTTATTCAAATGTAATTAGGATCAGTCGTTGGATGATTAATCTAAAAAATCACCAAAATGTACAATTTTTAAGAATACAAATGCAGGGCAGCCTGGGTGGCTCAGTGGTTTAGCATTACCTTCAGCCCAGGGTGTGATCCTGGAGACCCAGGATCGAGTCCCACGTCAGGCTCCCTGCATGGAGCCTGCTTGTCCCTCTGCCTGTATCTCTGCCTCTCTCTCTCTCTCTCTCTCTCTCTGTGCGTGTCTCTCATGAATAAATAAATAAAATCTTTAAAAAAAAGAATACAAATGCACATTAATTGGCCAATACTTTAATGTAAAATCAGTGCCCTTTGATCATCACTCTATTGACTGGAATTTTTATACATTATCTATCTCCTATAAATCATAATGAATCAGTTATAATTTCCAATTTTAATATATTAAAATAGAACAAAATAATGACTGCCAGATCTTTTAAATTATTATAATTTTGTCCCATTATTATTTTATAATTTTTCTTCAATTTTACAGTTGCTTAACCCTCCTAATAATTTAACTTAATATTTTCTAATCTTTTCGAAGCACAAAGTATTTTTGTAGAAACAAAACCCATCCTTAAAAATCATATCATTGATTTCATTTATGTAATAATATGGTTAAGTTGCATATAACTGAAATAAATAGGTGAGGAGATCCATTTGAATTCTGGTTAACATTAAGCTATGTTGAGGCAGTCAATACACATAGACACACCAGAAAGAATGCTATTTTACAGGAAGAATGTACAACATCAGTTAATCTATTAAATTAATTAAGTGAAGCTTAATTAAAAAGATGTATATGATAAGTTTTAAATTATGTTTTTCCTTCATGGGCTTATAAGGAATAAAAGTTCTGAAAAGGAAGATATTTGGGAAAGTTCATCATTAGGTAAAATTTGCAATTTGCCTTTCCTTCATGGAGATGGAAAGATTAAAAGAATGAGTAATACAGAGGGACTTCTAAATAAAGAGAGAAATAGCATCAGAGACACAGGCAGGAGTAGTCATGGAACCTGGTTTTGTTCAGAAGGATAGTATGTATTGCTGAGCAAAGGTTAGAATGAGCTGTTGATTGTAACCTTACACCAGACCACATTAACAATTAGAAATCCACATTCCTTACTTATCTGTCTGCTAAGCAAATCTGGCATCCTACACTGAGACTAGGAGACTGGGTATACCAGCTCATCCTCAACTCCTTTGGTCCCACAGAGACTTCGGATTTGGAAATTTTAGAGTAGGCTTTGAATAGGAAACTCTAGAGAAGGATCAGGGTGTGTGTGCCTAGGTTTTCCTTAATTGAGAAAGGAAATAAATTTCCCAAATTAATTATAACTTGCCAGGTTTCTAAATCTGTTTTGAGAGTAAATTTTCTTCTTCAAACATCTGACTATACTTTTACATTTAATTCTTGTGTTCAGTGAATGCTTAGTGTATGCAAATATAAAGATATAATATTTTGCACTAACCACCTTATTGTGGGAAAGAGTCAATAGATACATGAAATAAAATAATTAACATATAGATTTTACTATATCTTAATTACATCAAATGATAGTAAATGCTATAAAGAAAATCAAAACAGGGAAGTGGTATGATAACATTGAGCGTGGAGCTAAGGCTTCAATTTTAAATATGGTTGTCAGGGAAGTTCTCACTGAATAAAAGAATGACATTCCATCAAGAAATTGACCTTGTTGAGAGAGGTCATAAAGTGGATATAGGAAGGAAGACTATCCCAAGTAGTGGGATCAACAAATGCAAAGAGCTGGAAGATGGTATGTTCAAGAAACAGCAAGGAGGTCTCTAGGTTATAGCAGTGACTGAGGTGGTTCGTGAGGAGTTCATGAATAGAGGAGTTCGTGAATGTAAGGCAAAGGGGTGGCCCAACCACGGAGGGCTTTACACACGAGTGTAGAGATTTGGATTTTATTGAGACTGAGATGGAAGCTTTGAATAGAGAATGATAGAATACACAATTTAAATGACCTCCTGACTGCTGAGATAGGAATTGATTGTAGGGATCAAGGGTAGATAGTCAAGGTGCTTTTGCTGTCAGCAAGGAGAGATATATAGGATGATTTGTACTAGCACTGTAGTGCGAAGAGGCAGTCATATTTTTTAATATATATTTAAAGTAAAGTGAGATTTGCTAATAATTTTGACATTGGAATGTGATCCAAATTTTTTGCCTAAGCCAAAATACAGTGAAGTTCCTATTTAATTAACTATAATAAGATGGAAAAGATGAGAGGAAAGGAATGGATTTAGGGGAGGAAAAATCAGAATTGGGTTTAGACATGTTAACGTGAAGAAACCAAATGGAAATATGGGATATCTAAATTTGAGTTCAGAAACTATGTATGTATAAAAATTTGGATCACTATCATGTAGCTGGTATTTGAAACCATAAGACTGGATGAGGTCATTTTAGTGTATTTTTATGTAGTATGTTTCAGGCACCATGCTAGATACTTATTTTTTAGTTTAGTGTATTTTGCATACTATTTTACATACTATCTTTCAGACATCATGCTAGATATTTACTAAAGGATAATCTTTGGTAAATTCCACAAGAATGAGGATTTGATTGTCCTATTGTTCTCAGATGTATGGCTCTAGTAGGATGTATTATTTCATCATATCTAATTTCCTATGAACTTCAAAATATTAGAAAGTCCCTGTATTTATTAGGAGCATTTTCCCCAGTATAATACTCTTAGTCAGATAGAACTATATTACTTATTTTCACAGAAATATAGCTTCATGGCTTAGTGACACAACTATTATATTACAAATTGTGAAATCATGCTGACTTGTGGGTAGCAACAGAGCACACGTTTTGATATGTTAATTTGCATAAATTACTTAAGTTATGAAAATACTTTTGGAGATCAGACAGATTTTGTTAATTCTGAGTTATGTCAAGCTATCATTTAATAATTCTCAAGGGTCCAACACTGGCAAAACCAGTGTATGCTGCAGTGTATGTGTTTCCTGTTTCCTTCTAATATTTTTCATCATGGTTCATGAGTGAATGCTATGAAGTCTAATTAATTTAATTAATGGATCTCAGGACCATTGGTCCATGCATTAACATAAATTACTCTGTGAAGAAAGGGCTGTCTCTCTTTAGCTCTCTTGTTTTAAGGGGAAAGAATTTTTGTGACCTCCAGTCACCTGGCTAAGCTAAGCAACAATTTCTTTCAGAACAGACAAAATAATGCACTTCTAACAAGCCTTAAGCATAGAGTGTAACACTATCACTAAAATTTCTGTTTGTATTGTCTAAGAGCTAATAAAATGGAATATTGTAATCTAAGCCTGAGGAAATTTGAGATAGTATCATATTTTTTTCAGCTAAACCAAAAAATAATTATAGGGAAGTGCCAAGGACTGCCCTCATATAGTCTGAAAAATAATTTCTATCCATCCTCTATGTGTTCTGTATTTTATACCTGCCAAGATTGTGTTGCTCTTTCTTCAAAGTTATTTGACTACTTAATTTTCCTATTCCTTTTTAAAAATTTTTCCTGTCATTTCAAATCAAAAGCCATATGTACAAAAGAGCAAAAGTTGTCATCTTTTTGCTTTTGCAACAACTGTCAGTGGCAGCTAAAGGATTATAAATTCTCTATTTGTGTGTTTCCACTGATAGTCCTCATTCAAAAGAGAATTTAGGCAACCAAGCAAAAGGCACTTGTGATAAGGTCAATAATAAATAGAAAAATAAATTGACATAAAGAGAAAATAAGGCCAAGTATTGGTGATAGATGACTATAATCACTTAAAGATCTCATTCTTCTGGTCAGATTATATAGTGTAATTTGTGTAAAGAACCCAATACTTACTTGACACATATTTGTTGAGAATAGTGTAACCGAGTTGAAGCTCATTCTGCTTGCTACACAACAGTAAGTCAAGAGGCAAGATGTTGGGGCAAAGCAACTTTTTTTTTCAGAAAGTCAGCAAATTAAGGAGAAGATGGACTATTGTCCCAAAGAACCATCACCCTTTGGCATGAAATTTGAGGTTCTTTGAAGCTAGGAAGATGAGGAAGTGAGAGAGAGTTAAAGTCAAAAGGTGACCAATGTCTGTAGATATCTGAGGAAGGTACTACAGCTTCTTTGTCCTTGGTTAGTGGATCTTTGCATATAGGAATCTGGTGGTATCATTCCTATAAGTCTTAAACATAGCACAATCATTTCTTATCTCCTCAGGTAAGGGAGAGTTCAGGTAAAAAAGCAGTTTTTGCAAACTTAGCTGTAACATGCCCATGTGCAGGGCTAAGCAGATGTTTCTAAGCAACAGGTCATAGTAGCAAGGGAAATGGAAGCAATATAGAGCCAGACATGCTAAGTTTCCCCCTCTATAGTAGTAATAATGATTAATATGATGACTGAAAACCTTTATAGGGGAAGTAACTAATGGATATGTATCACAAATCCTTTCCTGAAAAGGTGGAGGCAAATGTATATTGATCTGGCCCACACAATATAGCAGGAAGACACAGAGAGTAACAGGATTATATAAGCCTGGGAATGAAAGGCTTTCATCCTGGTACATCTACAAAACAATGTTATTAGGAGACTTGTTCAGATCCATATACCAACTGCTAATTTCTCATTTCTGCCTGGATACCCTTCAGGTACTTCTACTTAATTCATTATCTTCTTCAAAGTTACTAGCATCCAAGACAGAGAACTGTGAGCTAGTCTAGTCTCTGTCCTCTCCCACTAATTTAGAGGGTCAGATAATGGAGTCCTGGTCTAATTTAGAAGGTCAGATGATATTGTCAGTGTAGCTCTGTGTGTGTCCAGATGCATCTAAAATCTGTGAGATCTTCAATAAGCTACTTACTTCCTCTGAAAATCAGTAGAGGGGAATAATTTTTTTCAGAATTAATTGTAATAAAGATTGAAATAACGTGTTCAATATTTCATGAACTCTCAGTCACTGTTTGTTCTCACTGTTAATTCAGATAGAACAAAACTGTATAAATTCAACCTCCTCTCAGATCTGTTTTTTCTCTCTTTTCCACCAATACATACTCTAGTATCTCTTCGTCTATTACCTTTTATGAGATACTTCCCCCCTTCAACTTCTCCAACCCCATCTGCAGTCCAGCCTACACACCACTCTCAGGGCAATGGTTCTAAAAGGCAAATTTCATCTTGTTGTACTTCATTATACCTTCAATGTCATACCCTTGTCTCCTGATAAAATCTAATCTGCTTTACTTTAGATTGACCACCACATTTTTTTTTTTTTTTGGCATTCAAGGCTAGAATTTTATTTATCTATTTTTTAATATTTTTTATTGGAGTTTGATCTGCCAACATATAACACAACACCCAGTGCTCATCCAGTCATGTGCCCCCTCAGTGCCCATCAACCAGTCACCCCATCCACATGCCCACCTCCCCTTCCACTACCCCTTGTTCATTTCCCAGAGTTAGTTGTCTCTCATGTTCTGTCACTCTTTCTGATCTTGGATACTAGCCCTTTATCTGATATGTGATTTGCAAATATCTTCTCCCATTCTGTAGGTTGTCTTTTTGCTTTGTTGACTTTTTCTTTTGCTGTGCAGATGCTTTTAATCTTGATGAAGTCCCAATAGTTCATTTTTGCTTTTGTTTCCCTTACCTTCATAGATGTATCTTGCAAGAAGTTGCTGTGGCCAAGTTCAAAAAGAGTGTTGCCTGTGTTCGCTAGGATTTTGATGGATTCTTGTCTCACACTTAAATCTTTCATCCATTTTGAGTTTATCTTGTGTACGGTGTAAGAGAATGGTCTAGTTTCATTCTTCAGCATGTGACTGTCCAATTGTCCCAGCACCATTTATTGAATAGACTGTCCTTTTTCTAGTGGATTGTCTTTCCTGCTTCGTTGAATATTAGTTGACCATAGAGTTGAGGGCCCATTCCTGGGTTCTCTATTTTGTTCCATTGATCTATGTGTCTGTTTTTGTGCCAGTACCACACCGTCTTGATGACCACAGCTTTGTAGTACAACCTGAAATCTGGCATTGTGATGCCCCTGGCTCTGGTTTTCTTTTTTAATATTCCCCTGGCTCTTCAGGGTCTTTTCTGATTCTACACAAATCTTAAGATGATTTGTTCCAACTCTCTGAAGAAAGTCCATGGTATTTTGATAGGAATTGCATTGAATGTGTCAATTGCATAGACATTTTCATAATATTAATTCTTCCAATCCATGAGCATGGAATATTTTTTCATCTCTTTTTGTCTTCCTCAATTTCTTTCAGAAATGTTCTGTAGTTTTTAGGGTATAGAGCCTTTACATCTTTGGTTAGGTTTATTCCTAGGTATCTTATGTTCTTGGGTGCAATTGTAAATGTGATTGATTCCTTAATTTCTCTTTCTTCAGCCTCATTGTTATTGTATAGAAATGTCACTGATATCTGGGCATTGATTTTGTATCCTGCCACACTGCTGAATTGCTATATGAGTTCTAGCAATCTTGGGGTGGAGTCTTTTGGGTTTTCTATGTACAGTATCATATCATCTGCGAAGAGGGAGAGTTTAACTTCTTCTTTACCAATTTGAATGCCTTTTATCTCTTGTCTGATTGCTGAGGCTAGGACTTCTACTACTATGTTGAATAGTAGTGACCACCACATTTTTTTTTTAATCTAACTCCATCTCTCTCCTTCTTAAGTCTCTCCACCTAATACTCTGCGCATTGTATTGAATAACTTGGACCTACTTGCCTCCTTTTAACCCATAATAGTTTTTTATTACCCCCTTAACTTTGCACACAGTGTTCCTGCTATCTAAAACAGCATTCTCCTTGTTATCCTGGAAAATTCTACTCTTCCTTTATGACCGAATTCTGTCTCCTCTTCTCTGTGAGTGACCTTCCTATGATAAATTGACTATATCTTATTTTGTGGTTTCATGGCTCATTAGGTATTCTTCAAATGTCCAATATAACAGTGTATGATATTTGTCATTATATGTCTATTTCCCCTGCTGGTTTTGAGAAACTTAAAGCAGTGTTGTCACCATTCTCTTTCCCTAATATTGAGCATAGTTTATATATATTCATGATTTGGGGTAAGTGAATGAATGAATGTATAAACACATGAAGGAATGATGAGAAAGCCAAAACTGATACTTGTCTGTGCCTTTTAAACTATATTATAGAAAATTCCAGCTCATATTCTTTTGTTTGTTTTTGTTGTTGTTTTTGTTATATATGTAGCAAAAAGCTTTGTTCCTTTCAAAAATTTGTTCTGCATTAGCAACAAATCAGTGTCTCTTGCAAACAACATTGTGTCCTCTCTTCTTTTCTCTTTTTACCTATTACTGTTTTAAAAAGAGTATGACTTTATGATTTTGTAGATTAATTTGTTACAGTACATGTAATAGGAGCCCTGCTATTTCTTCATAAGTAGTTATGATAAAATATTCATACTTAGGTTTTGTGAAGACCTATATGTGACAGAGCACATATTATAATCTTATTTTAAGAGGAAATATAGATGAAAGGATTTTCTTTTATTGTTCTTAATGTAAAACTTCTAAATTAAATATATAAAAGTGCTCATCTAGAAGATAATGGAATCATAAGCAGAACACAGGAAAAGACTTACAAAGCACAAATTATATTAAAAAATGTTAGTTTTATTCCAATAGAATTACTGAACTAGGCCATGATAAAACAAAAGATTTATAATAAATTTTTGTGTAAGTAAATTATTGAATACAGCTTGTGTAAATTTTACCTATAAAACTCTATCAAATTGTTTATGATATTTCAAGAAGTTTTCAATTTATTCATGTTTAACACAAAAGTTAAATATAGATGAAAAATAAACTAAATGAAAAACATTGGATTGATATTTTATGGCTTTCTATGAAACATGTAAAAGTAGAGATAGTGTTAAAACACAAGAGAAAGCTCTTCTCCAGTCTTTACATTCTGAGAATAGGATAATGGCCACAAGGCCAAGAACGACAAAGTCTAAACAAAATGCAGTGGAGTAGAGGGAGTTATGACCTTGAGGTATGAGATGAAATTTGGTTCTGGGAGTTCTTACTACCAATGGGATGAGATATCTATACCAGAACAATTATTTGTGAAGTCAGGAAACTTGGGGACAAGGCCAACATTAGGGATGGGGCCATTCCCAGAAAGATAAATGAAGTATATATTGATTGCCAAAAAGAATGAAAAGAATGACAGAGAGGAGAAAATGGTTAAAAAAACATAAAGAAGAAATGTAGAAAAACCCACAAGGATTCAAAACAGTCTATTTGCAAAACAGCTTATTCCTAAGGAAGATGGGTTCCATGGAAACTGGGAAGATAATGCTCAGAGTTCTATCTCCATGATGTAGGACACCAGGTAGGAAAAATAGAACACAAGATTTTTCTTAGAGTGAAATTTGTTAGCTCTAAAAATGAGTGAAACTGGACCTGCTAGAGGCCTTTAATTATATATTGATATCAGAGCAGATGCAGACTAATGTGTGTTATTTCAATAATCAAGTGTTATAAATAATTTACAAAGAAATTTTTATTTACTTTTCCAATTTTGCTTTATAGTTAATTTCATTAACGTATTTCAACATTATTATTCGAATGAAAGACTATGTCAGTTCTTGGACACAATATTTCACTGTTCATTCATCTCAATGAGACATGATAGAAGCCATATATTTTTTTTAACTAAGAGACATATTTTTTTAGCTATTTTAGGCTTATAGAAAAAAGATGAATAAAAATACAGAGAGTTTCCATACGCTCACTTTCCCTTCCATTTCTCCTATTTTTAATATCCTGTGGTATTTTTAATATTTGAGTGTAACATTTGTTACAATTGATAATATAATATTGATATGTTATTGTTAACTAAAATCCATAGACACATTATGGTTCACTCTTTGTTTTGTATATGCTTATGGGTCTTAACAAATGTGTAATGACATGTATCCATCATAACAGTATCATATGAAAAAATCGTTTCACTGCCCTAAAAATCCCTTGTGCATCATTTATTTATCCCTTCTTCCTTCCCTCCCCAGCAGCTGCTGGCAATGACTAGACTTTTTACTGTCTCCATACTTTTGCCTTGTCCAGAATGTCATATAGTTGAAATCATTCAGTATATAACCTTCTCAGATTGGCTTCTTTTGCTTAGCAATATGCATTTAAAAGTCTTCTGTGTCTTTTTATGGCTTGATAGCACATGTCTTTTTAGCACTAAATAATATCTTGTTGTATGGCTTAGTTTCTTATCTATTCATCTATTGAAGGATATTTTGCTTCTAAGTTCTGCCAATTATGACTGAAGTGTTATAAACATTTGTGTGCAGGTTTTCTGTGGATGTAAGTTTTCACCTCACTTAGGTTATCAGAGAACATGATTACTATGATTATATGTTAAGAGTATATTCAGTTTTGTAAGAAACCACAAATTCTTCCATAGTGCCTAGACCATTTTGCATTCTCATCAGCAATAAATAAGAGTTCCCTTTGCTAATATTGGCATCATTGGTATTGCTAGTGTTTTGGATCTTGGCTATTCTAATAGGTACATAGTGGTATCTCACTGTTGTTTTATTTTTTTATTATCATTTTTTAAATATTTTATGTATTTATCCATGAGAGACACACAGAGAGAGAGAGAGAGAGAGAGAGAGAGAGAGGCAGAGACACAGGCAGAGGGAGAAGCAGGCTCCCCACAGGGAGCCCGACATGGGACTTGAGCCCGGGACCCCAGGACCACACCCTGGGCCAAAGGTGGTGCCAAACCCCTGAGCCACCCGGGCTGCCCCTCGTAGTTTTAATTTGCAGTTTCCTAACTACATATAATGTTAAGTATCTTTCTATATGCTTATTTGACATTAGCCATACTTTTGCCACCACTAAGATCATCACCCTGTCATAATTTCCTTCCCATTGCCAGTGAGATCCAGTATTTTTTAGTGGAAAATAAAACTACTGTTTACCACACCCTTTGTGTATAGTGTAATAAATTCTGGTATCTGATAAGACAAGACAATCCCCAGTTTCTCCATCTTTTAATAGTAGTGTAGTTATTTTTGAGAATTTAATACTCTAAGAATTTTAGAATGTAATTTTTTCATTAAAATCACTCACAATATTAGATTTATTGAGAAAATTTTTTAAATTTGAGAGAAGTTTTAGTGGTAAATTATCACATACATTTACATGACATAATTTCCTCATTTATTGGAGTCATTTTTAATAAAATCTTTTTGTAAAATATTGTACATAGATGGATTTAGTATTCTTTTGTAGGTTAATTACAACACTCTGTAGTATCTAAATTTATATTACAGTTTTACACCTTCAGTTAAATTATTACTAGTAGAGAAGAACATTTTCTATATGTGTGTGTGTGAGGGGTTATTTATGACAGTATTGATGAATTTATTTATAAGTTCTAGTGTGCTTGTGCTTACTTGATTGGGCTTTCCTATGGTTGATTATAGCATTTGCAGATGATGAAAATGATGAAAAAAAAAAACCACTTCGTATTTTTCTCAAGTATTTATGCTTCATTTTTTCTCCACCTAATGATATTGACCAACCTCCCCAATACTATACCGAATAGAAATTATAACAATGGTCATCATATATTTTCCCCAAATTAAAGAGAATGTATCCAGAATATCTCTATTAGTATTATATATGCCATAGGTTGTTGTTTTTTTTTTTTTTTTAGTTAGGATTTCACAAAGTTCAAGAAGTTCCTTTTGTATTAAAAAATTGTGTGTTTCTAAAGAAGAAACAACTTTCTCCATGTATTTTTGTTTCTATTGCCATATCTGCTCAGTTTTTCTTTTGTAGTCTACGAATGTGTTAAATTTAGACTTTCTAATGTTGAACCATCTTTGTATTTAGAATTCGTACATTAACTTGTCTCCAACTCTTCTCTGAGGTTACTCTGCCACATCTGGCAGATCTGTTTTCCTGTCTCATGATAGAAAATAGAGAATTAGGTACTGCTTTGCACAGGTCTGTATATGTTGGAGAATAGAATGTCCTTAGAAAACTGCTTTTAGATCAGTCTCTATCCTGGAATTTAGTCACCTTCTTTTCTAGTTCATTGGTATATTCCCAGGGTTTCTTCCAGATTTTGTGTTAGTTTTTTGTTGTTGTTGTTGTTGTTTTTTGTTTTTGTTTGTTTTTTTTTTCTTTTTTGTGTTAGTTTTTGACTGAGGCTAGGAAATCCATTGTAATAGATTCTATCATTGTTCCCAATTACTGCTGTTTCCACCAAAGAGGGTTACACTGGAGGCCTTTGACATCATGCTTAGTGATTTGACTTGCTTTGGTCAATAAAATGTGAGAAAAGGAACCAAAGTATGATTAGTAATAAGAATGTGTATATTTTGTTGGTTTATAACACATGATACTATCTTCAACTTTTTAGAGAAATTACAAAAGTTATTTTGATGGCCATAAAAGAAATAAATCCCATAAGAAACTATATTAGATGGGCAGCCCGGGTGGCTCAGCGGTTTAGTGCCGCTTTCAGCCCAGGGCCTGATTCTGGAGTCCCAGGATCGAGTCCCATGTCAGGCTCCCTGCATGGAGCCTACTCCTCCCTCTACCTGTGTCTCTGCCTCTCCCTATCTACGTGTGTGCGTCATAAATAAATAAAATCTTTATTAAAAAGAGAAATTATATTAGAGCTAAAATACTTATTATGTTGTATTTTTCTTCATGAACCAGACAATGTTGTACTTCCACCTCCAGACAAACTCTGAAATATTATCTTCTGGCTTTCATTGTGTGAAAATCCCCCAACTAAATCTACCCATATTCTAAAAGATTATATCATTGGTAAGTAATTCAGAAATCCAAATATTTGGATTCAAATGTTGATGCTCTAGAAATCAGTTTTCAGAGATTCTTCATATCTGAAATGATTCTGAATGTTGAAACAGCTGCAGAGGGAAGGAAATAAATGGTGGTAAAGTAGCCCTAAATGACTTTTACCCTAATGACATCTTGGTTCAGTAGCATGTTGATATAGTTAGACATGAGAGCTGGGGTATTAAATAATACAAATTAATCAGTTAATTGTAAGAAAGGAGGAGGAACTTCTCTACAACATGCAGTGTCTATATAGGTCATTTCCTATGTATCTAAAAAAAATCTCGAATTTTTTCATTCTCCTTTATGTGATAATCTACATTCTGGGAATCTATTTTAGAAAGTTTAAAGAATGAGTAAAAAAGTGATGAATGCCTTGGCATATCAGAGACATCTAAAAGCTGAGCTCATAGGGAGAATACATACTAGAGAAAGTAAAAGCTAATTTGAAGCTCAGAACTCAAAAAAGATCAAGAAACAGAGACTTTGATACCTTTCAAATGTCAGAGGATGGCTGAAGGACTGAAAAAAAAAAGATTATTTGAAAACGCTTTTCATTAAGGTCTTATAAACTACTCTCAGTTCAGAGAGAGGTAACTGCTCCTCTCCCCTTGACAGAAGACAGGAAGTACGCTCTGTGGAGAGACTGAATGGAAGAGACTCATGGTATGCAGGATGCCTCACAGGGCATGCTCCTTCTGTGTCTTCTTTGCTAAATTCTTTTCTTACTTTAAAGCTTAAACATTGGAAATTCACATTGTTCAGTCCCACAGGGCCTGGATCCATGTCTCCAAATTCTTGATTTATCTATCCACGTCTTTACAAAGACATCTCTATCATGATGTTTAATCATCATCTCAGGTTTGAGTATCCAAAATGATGTTCCCCAGTCTTCTTGCATCAAACAATTTTGCTTTGTTCATATTCTTCTCAGTCTCAATTAATAGTAATTATATCCTTCTCAATCTTCTGACTAGAAATCTTGGTTATAATCTTGGCTGACCCCATGCTCAGGCAGATGTCAGATGACAGTAGGACTTCATAAGAAAATCCTCCTGGTTCTATCTCAAAATGTGTCAAGAATCCAGTCTCTTTTCACCACCTCTCCTGCTATCTCCCTGGCCCAAGTTTCCATCTTCCTTCTGGATTATCACAATACTATTATAATAGTTCATTCTTCTTGTACTTTTGCTGATCACATTCCCAAACAGCAGCCAGTGTGGTTTTTATGAATGCATGTCATTCCTCTGATCAAAACTCCAAAGGCATCCATCTCATTTGGGGGAAAAGCCTACGAATATCCTGCAGATGTGTCTCTCCAGGCCACTTCCATGCCTTCCCCATTGTTCACTCTACTCCAGTATTTCTGGTTTCCTTGGCCATATTTAGCATATTCCAATTCAAGTAACCACACTGGGTGCTTCACTGCCTCTAGTGCTGTCCCCCAAATAACAACATGGCACACTTACCTTTTTCAGTTCTTGTTCAAATGTCCAGTTGTTCCAAAAGTCTTTCTCATATTAAATTTCAGTTCTTTCTCCATCTCTCATTTATCATCTGCTAATATACTATAAATGTATTCATTTCTACCTTTCTGCATAATCTGTAAGTTCCATGTAACAGGAAACTATGCCAATTTTATGTACTGCTATTACCTCAGAACTGACAATAATACCCGGCACATAAGAGGGACTTCATATTTTTGAAGGAATAAATTAATAAATATTGGGAATATCAGGGAGTATGTACATGTCCAGTGGGGGCTGGACCCTAGACTATGAGGGCTCAATCTTCATCCTCTCTAGGGAAGATAACAGATATCTAATGCTAGAAATTAAGAAATAATTATATAAATAGCTTATTTATAATAGGAAAATAAATACCTCTAAAAAATATCTATATTATGTTTGCCCCTAGAAAGGCTAGAGAATTTTCTCTATTTCTCTTATAGGACTTGTTGAATCTTTAAACCACTTATTTTAATTACTCTAACCCATTTTATGGATATTAAACATTCTTTATAAATTCTTTATTTTTCAAGAATTTATTTAGAAATATTTTAGTTTTGAGTGATATGTTATATTAATTTGAGAAGGGTATGCAAAAGACTAAATGGTAGATTTTAGTTACTGTCTGGTAAGTTTTAATGTAGTCCTGGAAATATCCATCTACAAATAAAAACCTAAAATAGATATTTGAAGCTAAGTAAATCACCTAAAATGCTACAAACACTAGATGTACCCTGAGATTTAACACCCAGTTGTTTTTTTAAAGTTTTGGCATTCTTATTTTCTTGTTTACCTCTAATTCTACTTCATATCATTGTTCTATAAAAGGAATAAAATGTATATTTGGTGCATAATCTTTTTGTTAGCATTATATGCTGATAATTCCTCTAAAGGGAAATAAAATATGTTTAAAAATTGGACTATGTAATGAGTATGTTTTGCTTTAATATACAGGTAATCATGACTAGATGATCCATTCACTAGTTTCTATCATTAGTATTGGAAGTTTACATTTCCTATTAAATTTAAGTTCACTAACTAAAACAATTGAGTAAAGAAAATAATGCTTTGCTTACATTCCAATTTGCAAAATCTCTTCTGGTTTTTATGTTCCAAAAATAACTCTTTTCAAGGCAACAAACTTAGAAAAATTAATAAAAAAATAATAGTTACAGCAAAGTTAGATAGCATTGAATGTACATCTACTACTAGTGGAGAATAGGATTTTGTGATTCTCTGACTTAAACAATTAAAAAGGGAATTTAATTATGGGCTATTAGCCCAATCTTTTAGAAGATTGTTTTCCCAAATGAAAACTCATCAAAAGCAAAATCCTGTCAAGAATACAAGATTTCAGAATTGAGTTAAATTGTTCTCTATGCATAGTTCCTTTTCTATATTCACAAAACTTGTATGTTTTTATAAAGAGAAAGTCAATATCTTGCTGATACTGAATAATATCAATGATGATCTATTGATTATTGAGCTACTGGTTTAAAAAAAGAGTTATTCCATGTATGGTAGGATGATTCCTATACATTTTTTATCTTATGCAATCAATTTTGTATTATCAGGGGTACTAAGATAATAAGACTTCCATATATTCAAATATTTTGTTTAAGAGGTTTTCAATATATACATAATATGTTAGTATATATTATATACATAAAAACTTGAGTACATAAATATGTATGTATATAGAAGTGTTATGTACTAATTAAGCATTTAGAGGTCTTAATATGTTAGGTCTTTATTAAGAACAGCATTTTTTGGTCTGCTAATGGAATATGCAATTATGGGTTGTACTAGGACTGATATTTTGCCTAAAAATCCAGTTTGTGCTTTACAGTGATTAAATTGAGAGGATGTGTAATAGTTTCTAGTGGCCGTTTTCTGTCTTGCCAACAAGCCCACTTAATACTTTTTAAATTTATTTTTATTGAAGTACAGTTGACACATAATGTTACAGTAGTTTCAGATGCCCACCTAATATTTTAAAACCGACTTCAAATAATTTTTATCTGGCCATCCATCTATATAAGTTTTGAATTTAATGCAGTAAGGTAAATAACATACTGTTTCTAGTGAGTTTCCATATGCAAATTTTGCTTTCTATTGATAATTCATTTTTCTGCTTTTTTCCAAGGCAGTTTATTATGCAGTTAATAAATGCTAAATAAAGATAATTTTTTTTCTGAATAGATTTTTATAGGACAGTGTTGTCCAATACAAAAGTCACTAGCCACATGTGACTACAAAGCATATGAAATGTTGCTACTCCAAATTGAGAAATGCTGCAAGTGTAAAGTACACAGTACACACCAAGTACACAGTACTTGGAAACAGTGTAGAGAGAGAGAGAGAGAATGTAAAGTATCTCATTTATAATTTGTATATTGATTATATGTTGAAATAATAATGTCGGATTCATTGGGCAACATAAATATATATTCATTAATTTCACCTAGTTCTTTTTTCTTTTCAGTGTTGCTATTTAAAAAGTTAAAATGACATATGTGGTTTATATTTGCCCAGAATATGTTTCTGCTGGACAGCACTGTATTGTTTTAAGCTTACATCCCTTTCAGATTAAATAAGATCGAACAATTGTATTACAAGCTTTTTAAAGACAATAGAAAAAAATAAATTAAAAAAATAAAGGCAATAGAAAGATCTCTTTTATACTGTATTGTTCCACTGCTTTATTTAAATACCCAGCTCAGAACATCCATTAGTAATAGTATTATTCAATTAAATGGGTAGAAAAACAATTCCTTTCATGTCTTTTTTCCTTTAACGAATTCATTTGCCATATGTTTAGGGCACAGGCATTTTACAAATGTCCTTATGTATGATCAATCTATATAATCCGGAATTTTAAATGAATAATTCAAATTGTATATAAATAAAATATAATTATGGATTAACCTCATTTTTGTTCTACCTCATTGGTGATTATATCTAGTGATATATTAGAACATATTGGTCTGATCTCATTGAAATGGACTATTGACCTGCTAATAGCAGGATTTCCAATGGAAAAAAATATATATAATAACAACAGTTTGGTGAAACAAAGGCTCCAAGAAAGTATGGAGTAAGCATCCACACTTAGATTCTATGTTGCCCTAATATTGGTGGGCTCTACTTATTGCTCTCAGCCATTAAAGAACCTTTAGACATTCATTACTCTGCCTTCTCATGAGCTTTCTGGACAAAGGAGTTAAACTGCCAATAAAATTCTCTCCCTCCATGATGATAATTGACTTCCCTCCTGGGTATGAAACTCTCACCAGTTTCCTCTAAATCAAGACAAATTGAAGTACTTATACATAACATATTATAAACATTTTAAAATAAACCATTCACACTTGACATAATCTGTGTTTCACATTCCAACTCCTTATTCTATTACTCTGATACCTTGAAGTATCTATATTTGTAAGTTCCATTCACCAAAGTCCAAGACATAAAGAGATATCCCTTAGAGGTGGATCATGAAAGCTGACCCTATCAGGGAATAAATGCACACTGACTGTCCACCTGCCCTTCTCATATAATGCAGACTCAATTCAGTGAATCTTGGTTTGCTAGTCTCGTAAAATCTGTTTCTCCTGATTCTTTTTTTTTTAACTTGCCATGGGCTTTCTTGATAGCCAAAAGAGCAAATAGTACAAGAGAGGCCTGTGCGAATAGCACAGATTTGCTATGTGGTAGTGTAGAAACCGCTAAGTTTAATTGAGAAACACACTTAATTTCCCCATGTAATTATGATAGGAAAGCTTCTCTTTTTTGTATATGTATACGTACAAAATTAAGGAACTGCACCCTTTATTCGAGAAAGACTGGCCATATTCTAACAAGAACAGTTTTAGTCCTTCTAAACATTGACTACAATTCTTCAAAATATACAGTATATCTAGTTAGGATGAGTAAAAATGTTTATGACCAGAAGTGAGACCCAATAATTGTGGTAAGGTGATTAGAAGGTCTTTACTTGGTTGGATCACTGGTCCTTTTTTTGAATATTCATTAAACTTGATTTTTGGCAAAGGCAGTCATCAACAAATGACAATCAGATTCCAGATTTCTCAAGCTCCTGGGTATAGATGATCAAGTGTTGCAGGGATAAACCAGCTCACTGGATAATTAGTTCTGGGAGTTTGTGAACAAGGCAAGGAATAGAGTATTTTCAAGATGGAATGAGGATAGTGTCATGGACCCTGTCATGTTGAGTATTTATTTTCAAAACATCTAGTTCTAATTTCTGAAAGAAGTAGAATTAACTTGAGAAACACCATACTCATGTGGTTGGATTATTTTTCAAGTAATTTCAAATACAAAGGATATAAAACTAATTTTATCCAACTTGATGAAGAGTAAACCATATGATATTCATAGCCTTTTCCAAGGTTATAGAACATTTTCTTCCATGATACTTGGATTTATCAGTGTTCATCTTTTTGACACAGCAGTGTACTTTAAGTTATACTCAAAAGTTTCAATGACAATCAAAATTGGTATCCTCCTTATATGGTTCTTCTGCACAACATACCCTCTACTGCTTCTGATAGAGTACTAAGTGCACTTGGACGCTTAAAACATATTTTATGATTGTAATCCTGGACATTTGAAGTGGTTCTCTATTCTACTACAGATATAAACACCATAAATTGGAAAAGACATACTTCAGTTGAAAGGTCAAAAATCCTTGCTGGACTTTTCCTGATGGTGTTTATGAGAAAGACAGCTCAAATTTATTGGTAGAGCTAAATTTCTTGTATAGGAGTCAGAGTGAAGTTTCGATAGTGAGATGGAAAAAACTGTCCAGACCTAACTAAAGTTGGGGACAAGAGATGTTACTGGGAAGTTCAGCAAGTGCAAACTATCCTTTAAAAGCTCGCTGTAAAACAGGTGAAAATCACAGATCTATCAGTGAGTGTCATTGATAAGTGCCACCAGCAGTATCTTAGCTGTTTATGGAAATCCTTCTCAAGATAATGGGTAACACCAACACAGCATTAATACCCACACAAATCTAAGTTTAGTTTATTGCATTAATACTCTGAAATCCCAATGATTTATAATAACAATAATTTTTTATAGATTTGTTTTTCATGAGAGACACAGACTGGGAGAGAGAGAGGCAGGGACATAGGGAGAGGAAGAAGCAGGCTCCTCGCAGGGAGCCTGATGTAGGACTTGATCCTAGATCCTGGGATTATGACCTGAGCTGAAGGGAGGAGCCCCACCGCTGAGCCACCAAGGCATCCCAATAACAAGAATTTTTAAAAGATTTTTCTAAAGCAGTTTAAGTTCACAACAAAATTGAAAGGAAAGTACAAAGATTTCCCGTATGACCTCTGCCCTCACAAATGGATAGCCTCTTCTATTATCAACATCATTCACAATAGTGCTACAGTCTCTTTTCTTTTTTTTTCCCCAAGGAAGTACATGTACTGACACATCATAATCACCCCAAATCCATTGTTTACCTTATTGTTCACTCTTCATATTTTATATTCTGTTCATTTGGACAAATGTATAATGACATAGATCCACCATTATAATATCGCACAGTAATCCTCATGTTCTCCTATTCATCTCCTTCACATCCCAACCCCTGGTATCCACTGATCTTTTTTCTGTCTACATAGATTTCCCTTTTCCAGAATATCATATGGCTTAAATCATATGGTTTAAATAATTTTCAGATTGGCTTCTTTGATTAAGAAGAATCTTAGATGCTTATGACTGTGTCTTTTCATGGCTTGATAGCTCATTTCCTTTTATCATGGACTAATATCCCATTGTCTGGATATGCCAGTTTGTTTACCCATTCACGTACGGGGGCACATCTTGGGTGCTCTCAAGCTTTGGCAATTATGAATTTAAAAAGCTAGAAGCATCCATGTGCAGGTTTTTGTGTGGACATACATTTTCAGCTCATTTGAGCTGAGCTGAAAAAAAAAATTTGCAACTATTTTGGGTTGGAAACATCATGGAGCAATGTTTCTACACCATTTAGTAAGAGTCTGTTCTGTTTTATACAAAATTGCCAACCGTCCTCCAAAGTAGTTGTATTACTGTGCATTTCCACCACTGATGAATGAGAATTCCTATTGGTCTACATCTTCACCAGCATTTGATATTGTCTATGTTTTAGATTTTGGCCATTCTAATAGGCATTAATTGTATTTTACTATTGTTTTAATTTGCATTTCTCGATGACATTTGATGTGGATAGAGTATCTTATCAAATGCTTATTTGCCATCTGTTATATATTTTTTGATGAGTTGTCTGTGTAAGGTTCATTTTTTAAAAAATCAATTTTCCTTATTTTTGAGATTTAAGAGTTATTTATGTATTTTGGATAATAGTCCTTAATTGGAAATGTCTCTAGCAAATATTTTCTCCCAGTCTATGGCTTGTCTTCCTAATTCCCTTGAATATGTCTTTCATTTTCTTGCCAATTTCTTTCAGGGATTCTATATTCTGTGTTGCATCTAAAAAGTCATTATCATACCTATAGTCATCTAGGTGTTTTCCTATGTTATCTTCCAAAAGTTTTAAGTTTTGCATTTTACATTTAGATCTATGATCCATTTTTAACTTCTTATTTATTCATTCATTTCCAGTATAATTAACATATAGTGTTATATTAGTCTCAAGTGTACAATATAGTAATTCAATAATTCCATACTCAATGCTCACCATTATAAGTGTACTCTTAATCCCCTTTAGTTATTTCACTCATCCTCCTACCCACCTCTCCTCTGGTAAACCACTAGTTCTCTGTATTTGAAAGTCTCTTTGTTCTTTTTCCTTTGTTCATTCATTTCTTAAATTCTACCTATGAAATTGAAAAAATTTACATATGAATAAAATTATATGGTATTTGTCTCTCTCTAACTTATTTCACTTAGTATTATACTCTATAGATGTCCATGTTGTTGTAAATGGCAAAATTTCATTTTTTATGGTCGAGTAATATTCCAGTGTGTGTATGTGTGTGTGTGTGTGTGTGTGTGCGCGCACGCGCTTATACACAACACTTCGTCTTTACCTATCCTTCTATCAATAAACATAGAGTGCTTCCATATTTTGGTTATTATAAATAATACTGCAATAAACATAGGGGTACATTTATCTTTTTGAATTACTGTTTTGTTTTCTTTTTTTTTTTTAAAGATTTTATTTATTTATTCATGAGAGAGAGAGAGAGAGAGAGAGAGAGAGAGAGAGACAGGCACAGACACAGGCAGAGAGAGAGAGAAGCAGGCTCCATGTAGGGAGCCTGATGTGGGACTTGATCCCAGGACTCCAGGATCATGCCCTGGGGCAAAAGCAGATGCTCAACCTCTGAGCCATCCAGGCGTCCGTTTTTGTTTTCTTTAGGTAAATACCCAAAAATGGAAATACTGGATCTTATGGGAATTCTATCTTTAATTTTTTTAAGGACCCTCCATACTGTTTTCCACAGTGGCTGTACCAGTTTGTGTTCCCATTAACAGTGCACATGGGTTCCCTTTTCTCCACATCTTTGCCAACACTTGTTTCTTTTGTTTAGATTTTAGCTATTCTGACTGGTGTGAGGTGATACTTCATTATAGTTTTGATCTGTTTCCCTGATGATTAGTTATGTTGAGCACCTTTTCATGTGTTTGCTAGATTCTATAATCCATTTTGAGTTAATTTTTGTAAAATGAATAAGATCTATGTGTAGATAATGTTTTTCCTTGGATGGACAGATGTTCCTGCACCATTTCTAAAAGCAAGCATTTATATTTTTACTCATGTTACATGTCAATGCTGGCAGGTTAGCAAGTGCTGCTCTGTCCTATGTATTTTCTCATCCTGGAACTCTCATTGGTAGAGGGAAAGGACAACAGGAGGAAAAGCTGATGGGAGGAGAGGCATGGGATGTCACTCAGAACTTCTGCTTAAAGTTAGTGCTTTTTATCATGTCCTACTGGCTTATATCATTACATGGCCAAGCCTAATAATGGGGAGGAAATGTGTAATTTACCTTTAATGAAGCACTTCAAGTCAAATTACAATAGGCAGAGATATACTCCTCTTGTAAGCAAGTGACTCAACATTTGAAAACAACAATGCCATCTCCACAAGTAGTGTTTCAAATGTAGGAATAATGGATTTCAAACAATCGGGTTCTAGTCATAACTCCTCCTATTGTTTTAGGTCAATCCCATAGCTTAAGAAAACCTCATAGGGAAAAGATTTCATAAGAAGGAATTCATCTATAGAGGATAAAATCTCAGGGCTCTCAAAGGACATCTGGACTTTCTGGTGACTTATTGGCACTAGCAGAGATACTACTGTGGAGAAATATGATAATGGAACAACAAGGGTTTCTAGCTTTCACATGAACTTCCAGACTAGCTCCAAAGGCTCCAATGTCCATAGTAGCCAAGAGTCATACAAATTACTACCACAGTTATATGGCACTTGGCACTTGTCAAAACCTAGGAATTGTCTCTTTAAGTTATTAAAAATATTTTATGTATCTGAAAGGATAGAGTGAAAATCTAACAAATTGGTTTTATAATTCAAAGGAAGAAGGAAAATAAATATTTAGCTTATGGACTTTCTTGCTTCCAGATAGTTTACCATCCTGAGGTGTAACAATATCGAGGGATGGGAATCTGAGGCAAAACATGAAAAATCACCTAAATTATCAGAATTGCCTAAAAATATGCATAATAGCACTTGATTACAGTTTTCAAGGTAACACACAGTAAAAAGTTGAGATTATCATAAAAAAGAGTTTAAATACTAACCTATTCATTGCCGTTTAAAATTACAAGTTTATGGTCTGGTGGTCCACATTGTATTTCAAGCAATTAAGTCAGCATTCTCAAACTTTAGTATGTAGAGAAACTACTTGAGAGCTTGTTTAAAACACTTAACCCCCAGATTTTCCTAGGCTGTAGCCTAGACATGTTAATTCAGCAAACTGGGTGGAGTCTGATTATCTAGTTCTTAATAAGCACTTGGGAGATGTAATGCAAGTGGTTAGGGAAACAAGCTTTGAGAAATAGTGAAATATAGAACCAAAAAAAAAAACAGGTCTTTTTAATATTCTTTACATTAACACTTAATTATATCCCAGGAAGAAATATTTTTATATGATAAATATGAAAAAAATTAATGAAGACTGAATAATGACTCTATTTGCATAAATTCATCTTTTGTTTTTGAAATATGTTAAAGTTTGTATTGTAAAAGTTACTAATTATGCTTGTCATAGTATGTAATGTGTTGAAAAATATAAATGGAGTATTGTGCATTATGCATATAGTCTAATTTCATAAGAGTAATTTTATATTTGAATGTTCAATGCAATTGAGTGATATGAAAATGGACATTTTAAAAATAATAAAATACTCTGACATCAAAAAGATATATATCAAATCATAAGAGACAAATGTCTTTGTGCCTTGGTTAATATTATCACTATATGCACATTTTACCACACAAGCCCACTAATTAAATTGTTCATACGGCTATAACATTCTACAGAGCTTCTAATAGAAATGAATTTTACATTTTATAAAAATGTTTGCCTCAATGAGGCATTCTATCATGTCTAGATGATAAAATTAAGAATAGTTTATATTTAAGGCAAAACATTTTTATTTAAAAACATACTCCCATCCCACAATTTTATTTTTATTTTCTTGTTCAATGGCAGTAAACAAATCTACAATTTGGAGATGTTAAGATTCTATCTCAACAATTGGTAGAGCAACTGGAAAGAAAAATCAGTAAGGGTATATCACCTTCAACCAATAGGCTTCAAGAAAATATCACAGTCAACCAACAGGCTCTAACCAATATTTACTATAGAATATTCCACTTCAAAATAGCAGAATACATATTCTTTTTAAGTACCCACAAATATAAGCAAAGATTAGTCCTATCCTGGGCCATAAACAAACCTCAAAAATTTAGAATTGAAATTATATATAATAATAATAACCAGAAAAACTCCAACAAGAGAACACACTTCTAATTAATCCATGAGTCAAAGAGAAAGTCTCAAGAGAAATTTTAAAAATACATCTGTCAGGTTTAATCTGGTTGGTAGTGAAATGGAATAGAGAGGACAGGCAAAAGTTGGTCGAAACAGGCTTTTAATGGGACAGGCTCTTGGGCAAGGTTCCACTGCAGGGAAGGCAGAGAGTGGGGAAGTCACGGCTGGGGAGGTCAAGCGGGCTTTTTAAGAGGGGAGGGGTAAAGGGTGGGGTATCTCTGCATGGTGATAGGTATTAGGCATATCACTGGTGGAATCGGCCTGGGGCAATAACTGCTCATGCCCTTACATGGGGGTAAGAACATCTGGGTAAGAACGGTTCAGGTTTCCTGCATAGGTCCAGTCTCTACCTGATGAGGTGTCCTCCGGTGGTCTGCTGGTGATGGGAAAGGTGGCAGGTCCGCCACCATTTTGTTGGTGCCTCCTGGTCCCCCATAATCCCACCACCCAACAACATCAAACTGAGCAAGAATAAAAACACAACATATCAAAGTTGTGGCACAATGCTTTAACTGAGAGAGATTTTTATAGCACTAAATATATGTTTAACAAAAGAGAAAAGTCTACAATCTGATTTCCTACCCTACAAACCTAAATAAGAAGAAAAGCAAAATAAACCCAAAGTAAGCAGAATGAGGGAAATAATAAAAAGCAGAAATCAATGAAATTTAAAACAAAAGCAATAGAAAAAAATTTTAGTTTTTTGAAGTTTTTTAATAAAATTGACAAACCACAATCAAGACTGACAAATTTAAAAAAGAAAAGAAACTCAAATGGCCAATATCAGGAAGAAATGATATATTACTAGAGTCCTTGCAAACATCAGAATGATAATATAGGAACAGTAGGAACAACTCTATATAGATAAATATGACAACTTAGATGGAAAAGACCATTTCTTCAAAGGCACAAAACTACACCAAATCTAAAATGAAATAAATAATTTGAATACCCTCATTAAGGACCTTTTATTTGTAATTTAAGCACCCCTCCCCAAACAAATCCAGACCCAGTCAGTTCACTGGAGAATTCTACCAAACATTTAAAGAAGAATTAGTATCAATTCTATTACATTTTCTACTTCAGAAACAGAAGAGAGTAAAAACTTTTGAATCCATTTTATGAAAGTAGACTTACCCTGATACCAAAACAAGATAAAGATATTACAAAAAAGGAAAAACTGCAGACCAATATCAGTTACGAATAAATATTCTCAAATAGATTTCAACAATATATAAAAAATATACCAGAACCAAGGAGTTTTTTCCAAAGTTGAAAGCTTGTTTCGATATTTAAATATCAATAAAATCCACCATATTAGCAGAATAAAGAAGAAAAATCCAATGACCATATCAATCAAAGCAAGAAAAGCATTTAACAAAATTTAACACCCATTCTTGATAAATACCCATTAAAAACAGAGAGGAACTCCCTAACTTAATAAAGAATGCCTACAAAACACTACAGGTAGCATTAAATATAGTGGTAAAAACATGATTTCTCCATAACACCAGGAATAAGCCAAGTATGTCTGCTCTAGCTAGTGCTATTCAATATCAGACTGGGAGTTATAGCCATTGCAATACAGTAAGAGAAAGAAATAAAGTCATACAGACTGTTTAAAAAAAAAAAAGAAGAAGAAATAGAACTGTTCCTATCTGGAGATGGATGATTGTTTATATAGAAAATTAAAAAGATTCTATTATGAAACTCCTAGAAACAAAAAGTGGTTATAGCAAGATTTCAAGATATAAAATCAATAAACAAATACCATTTGTATTTTTATAAACTAGTAGTAGAGATGCAGACACCCAAAATAACAATACCATAATATTTACAATCACTCAATTAACTGAGTTATAAATCTAGCAAAATATGTAGAAGAGTCATATGCTGAAAACTCAAAATATTGATCAATGAAATCAAAGATTTAAATAAGAGACATACTGTGTTTATGGGTGGGAAGTCTCAACAAAATAAAGATGTCAATTTTCTCTCAACTGATTTACAAATTTAACATAATTCCTATGAAATCCCAATAAGATTTTTATAGATATAGACAAGATTATTTTAAAATTTATATCTAAAATATTCTTGAAAAAAGAACAAGGAAATGTAAGGAAAAAGTCAATCTGATTTCAAAACTTATATAGTTACAGTAATCAAAATATATATTTGAGAAAGGATAGACATACAGATCAGTGGAACATAATGGAGAACCAAGCTATAGAGCCACATATATATATATATACCAAATAGACTCTTTACAAAATACAAAACCAATTCCATGGAGGAATAATAGCTGTCCTAAAAATTTACTCGTAAAATGACTGGATAGCCATATACAAAAGAAAACAATAATAATCTTGATCTAAACTTCACATGCCATATAAAATTTAACACAAAATGGTTGTAAATTTAAATGTAAATGGTAACTCATAAACTGCTTAAGGAAAGAAAGCAGAAAATAAAGTTTATGGGTTCTAGACACCTGATAAATTAAGAGTTCATCAAAATTAAAATTTTTGCTTTGGGAAAGATCCTGTTAGTAGGATAGAAAGGCAAGGTACAAACTAGAAGAAACTACTTGCAAAACACATGTTAAAGACTGAAATGTGCCCCCCACCACCACCTCAAATTCATATGCAGAAGTCCTTAGGCCAGTGTGTCAAATGTGACTATATTTGGAGATAGGTCTTTAAAGAGATAATTAAGTTACAATGAGGTAATTAGGCCCTAATCCAAAATGACTGGTGTCCTTTAAGCAAAGATTAAGACGCTTAAAGACTCTGTGAAGACAATAGGAGAAGACAAAGGTCCATTTGCAGGCCCAGCAGAGAGGTCTTCAAAAGAAACTAACCTTGCTGACACCTTGATCTCGATTTCTAGTTTCCAATATTGAGAACAAATGAAGTTTTGTTGTTTAAGCCACCCAGAGTGTGTATACTTTGTTATGGCAGCACTAGTAAACTCATGCACCATGTATCTAACAAAGGACTAGTGTCAAGAATATGTAAAGAACTCTAAAACTCAACTGTAAAAAAACAAACAATCCAATTAGGTAGTGTGCAAAAGACTGAAGAGAAATTTCACTGCACAGGACACACAGATGGCAAATACACATGTGAAAATATTTCCCATTAGGAAAATGCAAATTAAAAGTATAATGACTTAATGTTACATACTTATTAGAATGAATAAAATAAGAAAAGTTGAAAACACCCACTATCAGTAAAGATATGGAGAAAATGAATCAGTCACACATTGCTGTTGGGAATATAAAATACTACACCACTCTGATAAACAGTTTAGCAGTTTCCTGTGGAACCAACTATAACATCTCTTGCCGTCATAGCTCACCAAGGAATTCCATTGTTCCTCAATGTCCTTCATTCTATTCCAGTTTGTTCTTCAAAACAGCTGATCCTGTTTAAGGAATGATCTCTATCTTTACAGTTTTCTTTCTGATCTGTAAGTTTCTCATTGGTGAGCTGAATTTCTTGCAGTCATTTGCCTCATAGTACCTTGGAAGCACCACTTATGCACCACTCTGGCTCTCGATGGGAAGAAAATAGCTTTCCAGCTACATTTCACAGATATCACTGCATCTAGGAACTTCTTGGATCATTATGTTAAGTGTTTCCTTTCCCTTTCCTCTGCTGCTCAAAGGTTTGCTATTAAACCATGTTATGAGGGGGGGTGGGGATCCCTGGGTGGTTCAGGGGTTTAGCGCCAGCCTTTGACCCAGGGTGTGATCCTGGGGTCACGGGATCCAGTCCCACATCGGGCTCCCCGCAGGGAGCCTGCTTCTCTCTGCCTGTGTCTCTGCCTCTCTCTCTGTGTCTCTCATGAATAAATAATTAAAAAAAAATAATAAACCATGTTATGGCCCTTCCTGTATTAGCTACATACATTGATTTTGAAAGGACATTACAGCATACAGGAGAAAAATGAAAATTATTGATAGATGAAATCAGAAGCTATTTTTAATGTAAACATGAACAAAAGAATTATTGCCAGATAGCTGTGAACCTCAAGCTGAATATCTCCCACTTAAGCGTTTTCTTTTCTTTTTTTCCTATTTTGGTCCTCTTTTGTGTTTTGTTTGCTTTAGTTAGCTGGATAAAAAATACCACTGCCAAGGATATTGGGAAAACATCGCTTAAGTTCATATAAAGTTTCATAGCCCACAAAACTCTTCTACCTCCACTATCAACTTAAATAACATCAACCTTCTTAGGCATCTATCATTCTCATTTCATAGATGAGGAAATTGGGCCTTGGAGACATTAATACATACATACAAATTTTTTCCAATTGTAATTGGCAGAGACAGCTCTTCAATGTGAATGTTCTTTCCATACCTCATGCATCAAGACTTCTCTAAAAAGAAGTTGGTCAAACAACATAATAAAGGACTTGGTCAAGCAACACAATAACTTCATTTCTTCCATGGCTGAATGCTCAGACATTGTCTTTACATTCTGTTATGAAAAAAAAAAATCAAGCATTACTCTCAAAATGTTGTACAGAATTGCCAGGGCAGTTTCCTAGAAAATAAAAGATTGTTCTTTCCAATGAGAGTGCATGCGTGTTTCCTTTTCAGATGTGACCCTGAAAGCATTTACTATAGATTTTAAGATTGGAAAACTCTTATAATCTGAACATTTCTTAATAGCCTTAGGTACTAGGTACTTAGGTACTAGGTACTAGGTACTTAATAGTACTTAATAGTACCTTAAGGTTATTTATTGAAAAGGAGATTGCTACTACTTCTCCTTTTCCCAGCTTTAGCTTCAGACTCAAGCAACAGTGAACTTAAAGGAGGCTTATGAAGAGAAAAATAATTCCAAATGCTGACTAAACAAGATAATTTGATCAATAGGTCTCTGGTCTCCTGACAGCAAATAATACAGAAAATTAACAATTAACAAGAAAATATGGTGACCTCATTCATTTTCAGTAATAATGCTATCTGGACTACTTGAGGTCCTTTACTTTGCTGTTTATATCGGCTATGGAATTTTATCTCATATGTTTTCTTGACTCTGGAGAGTTTCATTTAACTCTTATTATACTGTACTAAGACTTAACCACTGTAAATAGTAGAGGATTTAGACACCCTGAACCACAGCTGACCCTGAGTTTACATGAAAAAGGAAGAAACAAGAAATAAAAGACAATTACAGAAAAGTTTTATTGGTGAATGACAGGGATTTCTATAACAAACACAGATTTTGTCTATATATCAATTTCTGAGCTGCAATCTCTTATTTATTGTGTGTGTGTATGTGTGTGTGCATGCATGCAAAATGCTTAGAAAATTAGTTATTCAAGTTAGTGAAGATTCTGATCTAACACCTAATATGCAGAACATGGTGATTTTGACAGGTATCTTACCTATCAAATTCTTTCTAAGATGCACTATACATTTTTGCTTATTAAATATTTCTTGTTTGTTCTCATTGTAAAAGATGGAGGGTTGTAGATGGCATGAGGTACAGGGATTTGTAGACCTTTTCTCTCATCCATGGATTCAGTGAATATGCCCAGAGTCAGTCACCCATCTGTACTTGGAAACCTATCCTCTAGGGCCTTATTCTTCATATAATCAGGCATAATAGTAACATAATGAAAATAATATTTTTCATATTCCTATGAAGTCAGCTCCTGTTGCTCATCCTCATTTCCTGCTACCTCCTGCCTCCATATGTATAATATACATATGTTCTTCTGTCCCTCTATTAGACTGCTAGCTCCTTGGAATCAAGAATTATGGTTTCAACATTGCTATATCCTTGTGCCTACCATGGCATCTGGCACAACGTATATCTGCCAAAGATTTTTGATAAATTAATGCATGGCTAATACTGCCTTTCATTTTAAAATATAGTTTATGGCCTCCCTAGTATGTTATCTTGTTGCTCTTTCAAGATCATTTTGAGAAGTAGATAGAGCAGAATGAAAAAAACTGAAGCTCAAAGAGGTGCACATCTCAGGATAGTTAGTGTTAGAACCTGGCCTTCTATATACTGAAGCCAACAAAACAAACAGCCAACAACAACAAAAAGAAGCTTTCTTTAATACCATTTAACACAGGGGCTAGGGACAAGACATTTAACATTTTATTTTCTCCTCATGATAACCTTACAGAGGAGGGCATATATAATATTATCCTCTTTTCGAAGAAAGAATATTGAAGTTTGGTGAGCTTATGTGGCTTTCCCAGAGTGGCATATACAACAAACAGAGGGACTGAAAATCAAGTGCAACTTGGATTCACTCCAAATCTGTTTGTGGAAGTACTATATTATACAACTTCTCAAACCATATCCTTTCTGATGACTAAGATTACTTCTCCAAAACACTATTTTATTCCTTGTGTCTGTTGGTCAAGCTCTACAAATGTGCATGGTTTGGTAACATAGTAGTAGCCATTCAATGAAATGTGATTGACATGTTTTCTATTATTGACAAAGATCCAGGGCTCTAGTAGAATCTGGATCCTGTTATGTGAATTATCAGATACAGCACTTGCCTAAACATAGGACTCTAGAAAACATACTAATAAACCACATTATATAAGGCACTACAATTCAATAATAAAAAGACAACTGAAATAAAAACTTGGAAAAATTTGAACAGACACATAAAAAAATAAGATACAAATGGGTAATTAGCACATTAAAAATAGGTTGGTAGCCTTAGTTATCAGGAAAGCACAAATAAGTAAGTCATGAAAATAAAAGGTACAGCATAGAGAATATAGTCAATAGTATTGTAATAGTGTTACGTGGTGACAGATAGCAGTCCCACTTATGGTGAGCATAGCATAACAATACACAGAAGTTAAATCACTATGTTGTACACCCGAAACTAATGTAACACTGTGTGTCAGCAATACTTAAAAAATCTTTTTAATCAAAAATCATAATGAGGTGGCAATATACATCTACTAAAATGGCTAAAATTGAAAAGACTGATCAGTACCAAAAGCTGGCACAATGTGGTATGACTAGAACTATCACACATTGTTGGCAAAATGTACAATGGTGCAGCCACTTTGGTAGACTGTCATGTATATGCCTCATTATGTAACAGCAAAGCTATTCTTAAGTATTCACCCTAGAGAAATTTAAAAAAAAAAAAACCTCTTGGTTTACAAAAAGAAAAATATATACGCACACACACATATATCTTTTCTTCTGGAAATATGACATGGATATAGTATTTATTTTAATTTTCCCTTTGAATGATATTTTTAAAAAATCAGTTTGACCCAAATCATATTCAGATATTTAAAGAAATAATTTTATTCTAATTTATAAAAGTATTCTCAGATCCAGAATTTAGGGGTGTTTTACTCTGCAAAGAAGCTGATGTTAGATTTTAATTCTCTCTTTCACTTTACCCTACTACCCACCAAATGTGTATCTTTTTAGCAGTTATTTCATTAAACACATAATAATTTAGTTGTTAGAGTAAATAAATTATTTTGTTTCAGAAATTCAAAGTGTATTAAAAAGAGGCACCTGAGTGACTCTACCTTCAGCTCAGGTCATGATCTCAGGGTCCTAGGATGGAGACCTCCCCCATCCCCATGCCCTAGTTGGGCTTGCTGTTCAGTGGGGAGTCTGCTTCTACCTCACCCTCCTCTTTACCCCTCCCCCCATTCATGTTTTCTCTCTCTCTCTCTCTCTCTCTCTCTCTCTCTCGTGCTCACTCTTTCTAATAAATAGATAAAATCTTTAAAAAAAAATCTAACAAATTGTACTAAAAAGTCAAAAGAAAAAACTTTTAGGAAATAACTCAGGGCTGAACATTATTCTTTCCCTTCCTTCAATTTGTACAAACCTTGAGGGTTAGTTCCACGTAACTTACAGACATCATTCATTGGTATTTTGTAGTGAATGTGATTTTTCATTTGAAATAATGTTGCTTTGATTGCTATTAAATGCATCAAAAATACATAGATGATACCTATAGTCCCAAAAATGATTATTTCACATATGAACATGAAATACAAGTTCAAGTGATCTGATTCCTAGGTGACTTCTCAATATCTACATTTAATCTTCACAAATATCACAGGTGATAAAATGAAAGATTTTGGTCTTTCAGGGAAAAAACTATGCGACTTAAAATAATGAAACCATTTACTTGATGACTAAGATTACTTCTCCAAAACAAATTTTTTAAAGTTTTTATTCAAATTTCAGTTAACATATGGTGTAATATTAGTTTCAGGTGTATAATATAGTAATTCAACACTTCCATACAATACCCAGTACTCATCACAACAAATACATGCCTTAATTCTCACAAAAAAGTGATATTACTCCTAATGCTATTTCGATAGTATTCCACATGATTCTATAATTGGACATTGAATAATTGGTTGCACTGTTATACTCCTTTATTTATTTATTTTTAAAGATTTTATTTATTTATTCATGAGAGACACACACAGAGAGAGGCAGAGACATAGGCAGAGGGAGAAGCAGGCTCCATGTAGGGAGCCCGATGTGGGACTCGATCCCGGGTCCCCAGGATCACGCCCTGGACCAAAGGCGGCGCTAAACTGCTGCCTACTGACAAAAAATCTAAACATAAATTATCACTACTTTGTAACTTTTCAAAATTATCAGAATTATTTTAAGCATGTTACTCAGCTAAAAAAACCTACCGTCAACTGACTTGACAATCCCATACTCCTAACAATTCAAAAGAGTAAGATATTACACTCCCAAATATGCCTAGGCCATTTATTTTTATTATTATAAAAGGAAAGGCTTGGAGTACCAATTAAAGCATTGTTTGCTCTAAACTGATGTCACATATTGTCTTCTAGCTTCAGAAAAAGTGAAGTCCCTAATGACCATGCAGCTTCTGTTCAAATATTTATAATAAATTTTGCTGTCGGCAAAAGGCACTAAGATTTGAATTTCAAATAAGACTATAGATTACTGAATCAATTAGGAAATGATGAGAATGAAGATCTTTTCCTTTCTCTCCTGTTGGTAAGTTTCTCTTCTACACATGCTACTTGAAGGCACTGAGATCCTTGTTTCCCATACCAAAGAGTGCTTGTTATTCTGTTCTTGAAGCTGCCCCAGCAACCAGTGACCTGTTTGAGAACCTGCTTTGACAAGCTCCACAGGTGTCCTGGCTTAATGTTACTCTAGAGTGCTTTTAATAGATAAGCATACTCTATCTGCTCTGGCAAAGAAAAATAGGGCAGGCAATCAGACAACCATCTTCTCTAACCTGAGCTGAATACTTAACATAAGTCAAGGGTAAAGGAAAAACGCTTCTTTTACAATGCCCTGGGATGCCATTGGAGGGCTGCCCTTTACCTTATATTTATTTAACATACATATAAGCAGCAACTAGTGCATTAAATAAACTACACTGAGAAAATGATTTAAAGAGGCTTTCACAAACAACATAACCAGAGGCACTTGACAATGTTATGAAGAGTCAATAATATATTTTACTTTAAGGGTTCAGCCTTTAAGATACTTAATTTTTTATGGAGCCATATTTTATTTCTTACGGGTAACATTTTGGGTTAACTTACATTAAAATAATTAATAGAAACTTTATAATTAATCTAAGCATTTTTCTTTGTAACTGTCAAAAATAAATACTGATGAATACCATAAGAAAATGTTTCATGTTACATAATGTACTTAAATTCAAATACATTTTGAAATCAAATCCATTATTACCTTACTTACAGAGAATGATTATTTATTCATTCTTAGCTGTTGCCTAACAAACGTGGCCATGGTCATAGGGGAAAAACATGACAAGGTTACACAGGGGGGAATCTCTGAAGTATGATGTATAGTGTACTTAGCAAAGCTATTTACAGGGGACTGCAAGCTTGCGCCAAGTATTTTCCTGTATCAAAAGTTATTTTCAGTTACGTCAAGAATGAGCTGCTCAGAGGGTACTCAAAGTTAAGACAAAGTATAAGAAAAATGTGTGGGTTAGTCCACCTATCTAGAGAATGGACCCAGTTATACTTGGTGTAACGATTCCCTTTCTGGATATTTGAAGTGTTATATGTAAACTGCTTCCAAACTACTGTTAAGATGGACTTTGGTAAAGGCATATGAAGGATCCAACAATGATCAGTGGATATGTATAGTCCCAAATTACTTCCCCTTCTCCATGGAAACAGAATGAGTCCACCCATTATATGGAGCGCTAGATGTATAGGGAACTCAGTGTAATGCCAAAAATTCTTCCTAATGCACAGAATAGCCAACCAAAACCTATCCTTTGCTTGTCACTGTGCATAAAAACACTAGAGGTGGCAACTGCTCATAATGCAAAATAATGGTTCCAAATGATACTCTATAAACATTCTCCATAAAAGCAGAATTTAGACTCTGGAACAGAATGTAAGACGATGAGAAAAAAGGTAACTTCTTTATTTATAGGTTGAAGGGAGGAGTATTTCTTAATGACACAATTAAAAACATCAAATTTTTAAAAATTTGTATCTAAAATCAATTTATAATCCAAATAAAGTGTGACTGCTATTTTAGGCTAACTGAAACAAAGAAGAGAAATGATTGCTAGTTTCAAAAACTGAAAGGCTTGACTTGGAAACTCAAAACTCACCACAATCCCAACCCTTAGACCATCTCAATGCCTTTCTATTTATTGCAAATTTTGCTGAAGTGCTCAGAGCAAAATGATTCTGCACCCACTTTGAACTGCAAGGCTTAGAAAAAAACTAACTTTTGTGGAAGTGATAAACTGGACTTTTTTTTGTAATAAAAGGGGTGTATGCAATTTGGGATTATCATTATATAAGGAAAAACCATTCAGTATGATGGATTAACCAAATGCCTTATTCACACATGATAGTAAGTCACAGCCTTATGGAAAAAAATCAAGGAGGCTCATAACATTCACCTCTTCCATGTTTAATGAGGCAAGGAAAAAACTCGTATGACCTATTTAGGGGTCATTTCCATTATAAAACTATCATTAAATATCCAGTTCAAGGGTAAATTTGGGAAATGATTAGTTAGATGACACAGATGGGTACCTAGCTGAATCTTTAATTAGAAACACTTAAACTGCCAACCTATTGGCTTTCTTTTGATTTTTTAAATCATATTTTATTTTTTTTAATTTTATTATTTATTTAAGACTAGTTTTGACTGTATATCTCATAATAAAATAGACTTCACCTCAACTTTTCTTCCAGTTTTGGAAAGCCACTGCTTTCTTCCAGAGGATTTTTAAAAGTCTTGTCCCCAGTGGTTTTAGTGTGCTTTTTTTTATTTTTTATTTTAAAGATATAAGCTTATTTCAAATGACCTGAAAGAAAGAAAGAAAGAAAGAAAGGCATGTAGTTCGTGTACAGTTTAAAAGGAAAATGCTTTGTCTCTGTTTGACAGGGTATGACTAAATACTATTGTATTTTCCATCTCATTTATTTAAATAAACACTATCAAGAAAAAAACAAACTTCTGCTAGGGTAGTGAGTAGTTTTTAATCTCTCTTTTCAGTCATGGACTCCTTCATAATCCAGTGAAATGTAAGGGACCTATTGTCAGAAAAATGCACTTAGTCACTTAATACAAAATGGTGCATATATTTCCAGCATACTTAAGAAATGCATGGGCTCCAATTAAGAGGTCTTCCAAAACATGACAGGAAAAACAATCCATCAAACCTCCTTTTGGGATTATAAAACAAAGGAAAAAGATTAATGATACATAGGCAGATCCTTTACTGTAACAACAAAAAAAAAGTGTTTATTTGCTTTGATAGAAATAAGGAGTGGAATTCCAGAGTGTGATTTAATTACACAAAGAAAAGCCAGTTTGATTAGGAATGTCTGAACTCAAGAATATCTTTTGTATTTTAAATACAAAATTTTGATAACTTGTCAATTTCAAAGTTGTTATTTAGCAGAAATTATAAAAATTGCTACTCAGTAAATGACTCATATTTCCCATTTTACTTTGAATTCACTTAAACGAGCATAGCCAAAAAAATATGTACTTAGATGAAATGTGGCAGAATGGAAATAGCATGAATAGCATGAATTTGAAATGGGTTCAAATCCCAGCTCTACTACTTATTAACAAAGTAAATTTGAATATATCTGAAGCTTAATTTCCTCTTTTGTTAAACATAAGATAATAATATCTACCTTTAGAGCTATCACGAGAATGAGAGCCAGCTATATGAAGCAGCTAGTCCTGGTACTGAAGATTGCAATTAATCGTTCATAATTCAAACAATGATGGTAAGGTTCATATTAATTTAGCATTACAGTAAAAGGAATAAAATAGACATCTATCCTGATTCACTAGACCAAACAAAGCTTCTAACTCTCCAACAATTTCTTCTTAAAATTCACTGGAAAAATGCAGATATTTATTTTCTGTACCTAATAGAAAATCTTTAAGTTAATTATGGACCACTAGTCAGACCTAGGAAGCAGTCAAATGTACATCACTACTTTTTTGCTCCTGAAAAATCATAATTTGTACTTAGAGTGTGTCAGTATGGTAGCCATATTGGTATTTGCGGCCGTGGACCATGTTAGCCTGATGTGATTCTCTCCACTTCATAAATTCACTGAGAAATTACCACAGCCCTCTCCACCCACTCCAGTCCACCCCCAAATAAATTGCATTTTCTAGTTTTTTAATATGGAAAGAAAACTTGTGCTTGATTCCACAACAAATATTCTTATGTCAAAACATTCCTACTGTTATTTTTCCCCTTCTTTCATCTCAGTCAGGATGTTGCCAAATGGAAGGTAATAGGCAATGTGTCTTTGCATGCCTTGTGAGAATTATTTTCAGCTTAGTTTCTTCAGGCTTTTACTATATATTTGTTTCCAGATTTTTTTTTTTTTTAGAAAGGTCAGTTTCAGGTCAGAATACGGCGTATCTTGTTGGAAATCAAATTCTATCATATGGTGAGAATCTTTTACAGTAGGATAATTAAAGAGTAACAGACCACACTGGAAAAATCTATTTTCCCTCTTCCTGTTATTCTCAATTTAAGTAAGAAGATTGGCTTAATTTAACAATTTCCTTGTATTTCATAAATGGAATTGGAAGTTAAGAAAGAATAAGTTTTAAAAAAAACCTTCAAATATGATTTATTTTGTCTTATTGATTTTATTGCAATTTAAAATCTCATATTATGGAAAAAATAAGTTAAATGACCATTATTGCTTTCACAGAACTTTAGTTCTGAAATTATGTGAAGTCAGAAATTAATATTGCCTCTTCAGAATCAGATTTTTTCCTCAAAAAAGCAGGTAATACTCGGTTTTTATTTTTTATGCAAAGGATATAATTTATACTTCAGGAAATTTTAGCACAAACCTCTTACGAAGAAATCAGGCCCACAGGTTTCTTCATAAAAATAAAACACTGGCCTTCTTTATCATGTTAGAGCAATGGACTCTCTTAAATATTTAGAATAGTTAGTGGTCTATGGGTGTTGAAATTATCCCCAGTCAGACCACATCTTCACAAATGCAACATTAAAAAAGTTTCATATGTATGGCTGTAGAGTGGATTTTAAGTCAAACCTTGAACCATTGTACAAAGGTCTACTTAATAAATTCAACCACTGAATCTACAGTCTTATCATCTTCCAAATGTTGGCATTTAGATACTGAGTTATCTCTCTCTCTGTCTCTGTCTACCCCTCTCTCCCTCTCTCCTTTTGCTAAAAGAGTACAATTTTCTTTTTATTTCCAACTATTTATGACAGCAATGTTAGTGCCTATTCATTTCTGAGAATTATAACCTCCTGGTAAATTTACTGTGCCGCCTAATGACATACACTCCTCAAACACATATCCATTCTTTATCCTTTTTTTACATCAAAATACTTAGAAACATACAATTCATTTTCAGACTTGAGCAAGGTTAAGCAAAGTTTTGACCTCTCCCTGCCAAAAAATCTTTAAAGTAAATAAGTGGCACTAGTTTGACAATTGCAAATCTAACATCAATTTCTGAGTATGTAAAGGAACTCTATTCTAGGAATTGACTAGAATATATCTGGTCACTTTGTTTTTACAGATTATCTCTTACTGAGGTTAGATCTATTTTAACATATCTCACTTCTAATAATCTAGTGTGCTATGAGAGTATATAAAAAATAAAAATAGTGCACTGTTCCAATTCTCACATTAAATGTTAATAAAAATTAATCACTCCTTCAAACTAAACATCTTAGAAATGATCAAAGTAAAGCTCTTCATCTGAATTATGAAATAGACAATCTGAGAGAAATTTAGATTTTAAGTAGAATGAAGTTATTATTCGCTTTTATACTGTTGTTAATCATTTACTCCTAATATAACCTGAAAGTGTAATTTGTGATTTCATATTGAACTTTTTCAAATAATGATACATCCAATTAACTATTCCCACCAAAATTTCAAGTGGCAAGTCATGTGATAGATAAAGAGCATTTCCTGGAGTGACTGACTAGTATCACACTTCACCTTCCCAAACTGATGGATCATCTTGAATGTTGCCTGAGGCCGGTCTCTGTCTTCCAGTCTCTGTAAAAAGTCACATTCTTTTCTGACATGAACTTCAGCTGCTTCACCGGAGAGAGCACTGAAGGTTAGAGGCAGAGTTCTGGGAGACAGGGGATGAACTGTAGACTACTGGCAAAGATGATATTCTTATTTGCATTCTCTCATTTCAGATTTGATATTAAGTGCATTTAATCCAGTCACTCTCCCCATCATGATGTCTTGGAACTATGACACATGATGTAAACTGACCTGAAAACACCTTTGCTCTACTTGACTAGATCCTGTGTAACATACTGGAGGTCAATGTACTTGCACTCCTCCTTCTATTAACAGTTGATCTGTAATTGAAAGAGAATGTTTATATTTGTTCTTGCTACCCTTCAACCCAGTGGTTTCTTTTCAGAACTTGGACTTCTGAACTATTTCTTAATAAATGATAAATCCTTCCAAAGTTAAACTGTTTATTTTTGTACTTGAATGTATTTTCTTTCTTGAAATGTAATCTTGTTCTCCAGCACATATCACTTGTCCTTGTTTCCTGGTTCAAATCAGGTGTTGCAATGACAGGAGCAGAGGATCAGATTCCAAAACAAGGCAAAGCAATAAAGAATGTATTTTATTAGTGGTCTGTGAGATTTCTGAAACCCAATCAATATGGCCAAGAAAAATTGAGATTGCTTCTGTAAAGATAAATACTCTGTTCTGAATATACTAACAAATCAAAGTCCCAAATGCATTTATTTATGGAGAGAAGAGGTGCTAGAGACTTATTGTGAGAGCTATAATTCCTAGGAATAAAAATGTCACTTGAAATGCTTTTGATAGTAGGAAGATAAAATATCAATATGCTTCCTAACCTATGTTTTCTCTTAATTGTGGTAGAAATGCATTCAAACTCTTTTTATTACAGTAATAAACAAAGGACATGGGATATCTTTGTTTAAACCACCTTGGCTTAACACAATTTGTAATGGCCATCATTAGGAGTTTATGTGGAACCCTGTTTTATGTCAACCACACAAAGATAATGTAGCTTGGGGTGCTTTTTGTATGCTCTTTGAAAAGTGTGCATAAACAGACACTTCTGCCATGTATCTGTTTTGTCATTTATTCTGCTGTGTAAACAATGTTATGATATTTAGTCTAATCTTTTTTTGGTTAATTCAAACATTTTCACTATGTTCAGATAAATGTAACCAAAGCCAGATGTTGGTCTCTGTATGAAGAACACTCACTTAATGTAAACAAAATTCTACTTCCTCCTTTTCTCCTTTCAGTCCAGATGTTGCAATTGATCACAATGCCTTTCCCTTTGCCTCATCACAGACCTCCCAGAAATCGAGAGCCTCCCTTCTAAGCAGTTGGTGTGTGGGTGTCTACCTTTGAATTCTTACTATGCCTCACAACCTCCATAATGATGTCACAAGTGGCCCCACTCAATCTTGGCAGATATCCCAAGCAATTCGTCTCCTTATTATCAACTGTCTTCTTTATGGATTCTCAATTCAGTAGACACTTTTTCAGGCTTCATTTACTGTGCAGAATTCTGCTACCCACCTTCTCAGTTGTGAAAAGAAACATGCTCTTAATGGATTCTGCTGACTCTTCATTCATTTTCAAGACTTCATTGGAGATAGTCTTCTTTATACAGCAGCCTCCTTGAAAATTGCCTCGTCCATCCTTTGTCTGCCATTACCATATCATACTGGGCCTTTAACCACCACTCTTCTCTGTATCTCCACCTTCTCTACAGGTATTTTCCTGTTTCCAACTCATGATTCAATGTGTTTTCATACTTCATATAAAAATATGCATACTTTTGTCAGTACTTTACATTTCCACCTTCTGTAGGTTTTTTATTGTTTGTTTATTGGTTTTTTTTTTTTTTTTTTTTTTTTTGCTAACTCTTGGTATTTTTTTCAGGGTCTAATTTAACTCTTTGGATTATATTTCCTAAGAAAGTAGCATAGAATGGCAAGATAATTTCTAGCATGTTTCTCTTTAGGACTACTAGCTTCATAATAACTTATTTCTTAGTACCCTATTCGCTGTAGACATTTATTTGTATAAACAAATAGATTTTTGTTTTATCATTGTAAAGTTGGAGGCAGTTTCTTCCTCTTTTAGGTGGCTCTAGGAAAGATTGAAAGGCATGTTCGTTTGTTTTTTTATGAAATGTGTCAGCCCACAGGTAGCTTTAATTTGCTTAGATCCTACTTTGTTCATTTCTTTTAAATTCCTATTGTTTTATTGATTTAACTGATCTTGAATGTGGGTGTAGACATAGATGTTATATGTGAGTTTTTCCTTGATTCACTATGAGTTACCAATATATTGTTTCCAAGTTTATTTCTAAAGAATGTACTAAAGCAAAATACTCAAGATTTTGTGGGCTTCAAAATTCAGAATCCATTCAGCATGAAAAAAAAAAGAGAGAAATCTCACAATTGGCTAAATTATAATAGTTTTCTCTTCCAGGAAAAGTGAGGAGTAAAAAATTAAATGTTGACAATTATAGAATATAGCATTGGCTGTTACTATTTTAAATTTCAATCTCTACCTTAACGTTTTCCCAGAATAAGCTTAAATAGCCAGGTTACATAATTATACTGCTCTACCTCCTAAATACCAACTTTGACATTTCTGCATATGTTTATTTAAATCTTAAGCCATTTTAATTCATGCCTTGCAATTTTTGCACATTGTGATTTTAATTGGGGAAAAAAAGAAATTATCTAATGCAATTCCTTGATTTTATAATGGTAGAAACTAGGAACTGGAGATAATAAGTTTAAGTGATTTAAGTCAGGTCACATATTTAGTTAGAAACAGAACTGGGGCAAAGAGTTTACTAACCCTCTCATAAAAGCTATTTCTGTAACACTCTCCCAGAATTCAATATTCATCCCAATTGGTGCTTTGTTGCTCCAGCTCCCTCTGCCCATTCCACAGGCAATTTAGCTACACAGCAACATTTCCTGCACAGCCTAGATGCATTTTGTTACTCTGTTTCCTTCATTTAGTGTATGCTTCTCTCCTTGAGTATCCATCCCCACAGGCTGTTCTTCCTTTGGATATCTCCCATGTCTCCATGAAGACTTTAAAGTTTCACTCAATTGTGATCTTCTGTGAAACTTTCTCTAAATTCAAGATGATGTAAGAATGTGTTCTACTGTTTTGTACATCCACCACACAAATGATCATGTTTTTCCCATAACTGTTGTACCCCAGGTCTTTACTTTTTCCGTGTGGTAGCCACCAGCTACATGTGTTGACTGAGCACTTGGAATATAACTAGTAAAAATTGAGATTTTCTCTGAGTATAAAATGCCCAAATTTCAAAGATTTAGTAAAAAAAAAAAAAAAGTAAAATGTATCATTATTATGGTGTAATGATAATATTTGGATATGTTTGGTTAAACTAAATTTATCCCTAAAATTAATTTAATATTTATTTTTTATCATTTTTATGTAATAGAAAATTTTAAATTATATATGCAGTTTGTCTTATTTTTCTACTGTACAGCACTACCATACAGTAGAAAATGATCTACTGAAATGACCAAGGCTTATTTTTATGTACCCATCATTTGGGGCTTTAGCAATTAGCTGATGGACCACTATCTGTTGAAGTTGACTGATACCATTAAGATGTTGCTTGAATTGCTCTTGTCACAAAAGTAAAACATGAAAGATAAGCTTGGAATCCAGATCTTCTGATTCATCCTGCAATACTTTTTCACACATCAATTTATTATAGTATAGCACTATAATACCTATTAATAAGTTATGTATGCAAAATACTTTGCATATTATATTGCATATTATATTATAGTATAGTATAGCACTATAATATCTATTAATAAGTTATGTATGCAAAATACTGAATTATTAAATTGTTTTTAAAAATGTTAAACTGATTGGCCATCTCAAATCAGTCTTGAAACTCAAAGTAATTTCCATTTCACGTATAGCTTAGTTAAAGTCTACATATTAAGTATGCTAGAAATATTTTTCACTTAGTGTGTCCCAGGGACACAGAAAAAAAATCTAATTATAGCCGCTTTGGTTTTCTTCCTTATTCATAGAATAAAGATGATTAGAATATGTTTTATGATTTCTTAGTACTTCTGGTAGGAGTACTGCATTATGTTTTGAAACAAAATCAAAGCCCCTATATCCTCCCTCACCACCCTCTACCCATTGGTTTACCTCTTACTAACATTTGCATTAGAAGGGTACTTTTGTTATACTTGGTGAATCAATATTAATACTTCATTATTAACTAAAGTCTACAGTTACATTAGAATCAATCTTTGTACTCTTTGGGGTTCTAACAAATTTATAATGATTGGGGCACCTGGGTGGCTCAGTGGTTGAGCATCTGCCTTTGACTCAGGTTGTGATCCCAGGGTCCTGGGATGGAGTCCTGCCTCAGGCTCCCCACAGGAAGCCTGCTTCTCCCTCTGCCTATGTCTTTGCCCCTATCTCTGTGTCTGTCATGAATAAATAAATCTTTTAAAAACCCACAAACTTATAATGATATGTATCATACAGAATAGTTCAAACTTATAATGATATGTATCATACAGAATAGTTTAAATTCTGAAAATGTAGCAGCTGAATAATCATGTTTGTGATCCTTTCTATGAGCATTTTGTGCTATAGTGCACAAAACAAGGCTATCAGTAGAGCCTTGGGAAAGGTACTTCTATATATCTGAGGTTAAGAAGTCTCCAGAGGAGAGATTTGGTTCAGAGTCTCATTGCTTTCCTGGGGAGGAAAGCTGAGAGCTTAAGGGCTGTGGAGACTGGAGCAAAGACTACAAATTTAAACACTAAGGCTGAAAAAATTGTCAAGTCCAAGTGTACATTCTCAAGATACAGAGTAGAACTGAAGCTTCCAACTCTCCTTCCTGCACTAACACACCAATTGTGTAGGTACCAGTAGTTTCAATGGGGTTTAGCTGATGGTGATAATTGTTCCCAATTTGTGGTATTATGCAGGTACTGCCTCTGTCTCACTTGCACTTGGAGTGAACTGAGAACAGGGTAGCCTCGTTGAAATAACTCCAGAGATACGTTCCAGATTGTTCACATATCCTATAAAGGCCAACTGGAACAAAGACTACCATATATTCTTCAGCCTTCTGGTGATCACTGGAGGAGAAACTCCAACCTCTTGATTAACCTGGGAGCTGGTAATCTACCACCACAACAAGAGAGACAAAAAGAGAAAGAGAGCTCAGTTATTTGAGAGAGAGAAATCAGAATAATTAGAACAAATTGACCCCACAGAGTACATATAATAGAAGAGGAAAAAGAAAATACTAAAAACCCAAGGAGAAAATAACTTAATGTGTTGCAATGCAATTAGATCTCAAAATAAACTTTCTAGAACTATAGATCAAGATTTCTAAAATGTAAGTTTTTAGTAGAACTGAAAAATATAACAGTTGCTTTGGAGAATTAATTTTGAAATAGAAATTTATAACATGAAATAGAAAAACAAACATGGAAGAGGCATGGTGATAAATATATAAATAATATGCAAATACCATGGAAATTATAGGCCATGTCAGTAAAAAAGAAAATAAATAGATGAAGGAGATTAAGAACGAAATAATAATAGAAGAAAACATCCCTTAAAGGCGTAAGTATTCAGATTCAAAGATGTCATTGAGATCCTAGTGGGATTAAGAGGAAAATAAAATCATCTTGACATAGCAAAGGAAAATGACTTAAATTAAGAGTAAATTTTACAAGCTTCCAGACAAATAGAATAATTTTTTAGAAAGGAAAAAGTATCAGAATTTATCTAAAGAAAATTCTAGAGGGATATTTTAACCTTATGAAAAAATAAATAAAAGATCTCAAGATAGGTAAAAAAGAAAACATGCTATAAAATAGTATTAGACAACAAATTATTTATATGAATGAATATTGATAATGTGATTTATCATTCATGTCAAAAAATGTTTCTTGAATTTGAAGAGTTATCTTGTAAAGGGCAATGTAGTAATTAGCAGAGGAAGTAGGTAAAGGAAGATTCTGTGACAATGTATGGTGGCAGATAGAGGCAGGATAAAAACAGAATAAAAATCTGTTCATTTCCAGTATAAATAACATATGGAGTTATATTAATTACAGGTGTACAATATACACATCTGAATTTTATACATTACTTAATACTCCTCACAATAAATGTATGCTTAATCCTTTCACCTATTTTACCCATTCCCTCACCCACTTCCTTTCTGGTAATTACCAGTTTGTTCTCTATATTTAAGAGGGTTTATTTCTCTTCATTTCCTCATTCATTTGTTTTGTTTCTTAAATTCCACATATAAATGAAATCTTATGGTATTTGCCTTTCTCTACCTTATTTCACTTAGCATTATACTCTATAGATCCATCCATGTATTTACAAATGGCAATATTTTCATTCTTTTTAATGGCTGTGTAATATTCCAATATACATATTTTATATATATATATATACATAAATACACATATACATACATACATACACACATACATAACCACATCTTCTCTATCCATTCATTTTTTGATGGACCTTTGGGCTCCTTCCATAATTTGGCTATTGTAAATGCTACAGTGAACATGGAGTTCATATATCATTTCAAATTAGTGTTTTTATATTCTTTGGGTAAATACCCAGAAGTGGAATTACTGGATGATATGGTAATTTTACCTTTAAATTTTGAGGAAACTCCATACTGTTTTTCAGATATATTACATGTCTCTGTTTCATTTTTCTCTCTTGCTGTATTTTTGTCTTGTTCTTTCATTTGGAACATATTTCTCTGTCTCTTCATTTTGCCTAACTCTCTGTGTTTCTATGTGTTAGGAAAGTCAGTTATGTCTCTTTCTCTTGAAAGTAGCAGTCTTATGAAAGAAGAGCTCCTGTAGTCCCCTGTAGTGCAGTATCTCCTGTTCCCCAGGAACTAGCACTTTAGGAGTAGCTCCTATGTATGTTGTATCAACCCTACTATCATGGCTGAGTCACATTTGCCTTCAGTCTTTGCAGCTGTAAGGGCTGTCTTTGCCTGCTGTGGGCAAGGTTTGGTCCCTATGTTGTTAGAAGGCCAGTCTGGTGCTGTCTTGAGCTTTGGTTGAGTCAGACAAGGCATTTGCCAGAGCAACAGTCCCCCCAAACTACAGGATACTATCCCTGTATTGTCCTCTGGGAAGCTTATTGGTGGGCAGGGCTTCAGTTGACAAATATATGCCTCTGGCCACTTCTAGGCCCATAGTCAAATTGGTGTGATTGTATTTCCCTTTTCCCAGGTCAGGAGTCATTTTTGAGTGGCACTGGTCCCTGCTGGGGCTGCTTGCACACTACTACATTTATGGTGCCACTTTAGATAGACTCCAGTGAAGGGTGTGTTAGAAGGGGCAGTCCATAGAACTCAGTAGCCATGCACGTGGTATTAGCAAGATTTACTTGAGCTGGTTTACTGTAGGAGGAGACCTGTTGCTGCTTTGGAGAACTGCTGAGGGTGGGTTGGAGAGGGTGGATCTGCGGAAAAGCTGGGGGCAGGATGTGCTGTTAGCAAGCCACATGGAGAGGGTCAGCATTGAGTTGGTTCTTACAAGTGCTGTGTATCTAGGCTAGGGGACGGGGGTGGGAAATGGTGCTACCAGGTCTTTTGTTCTTGGAGAAGTGTCCTAAAGACCCCTGTCCTTCTAGAATATGTTCTGAGATCAGTTAATAAATCTCATTTCCATATACCCCAGGCAGTTTTTGAAATTGCTGCTTCCATGCTCTATCTCAGAGGGGCTGTTTGTTATGTCTCTCAAGGGAGGAACTCAGTTACTTATGGCCCTCTGGCTCTCCCAAAGCTGAGCCCAATGATATTTAAAATTCCAAGTATTAAGCCACACTGATTATAAGAATTCATGAAGTTAAGCCCCTCTGTTTTCAAAGCCAAATGTGATGGGAATTTGCCTTTCCTACGTGGGTCACCTTTGCCTGGTATGTGTGGCATGGTATCTGCCCCTCTCCCTTCTCCATGACAAGAGTGTCCCTTCTCTTGTGGACAGTCTCACAGGTCATTTGTCTCCCAACCATGCCTTCAGCCCTCCTACCCTTTTTTATGTGGACTCTTCTTTACTTTTAGTTGTACACAGTCTATCATTCCAGTCTTTGGGTCATTTTCTGGGTTATTTACACTGATGTGGGTGTTGTCTAGTTGTATCCATGGAACAAGATGAGTTTAGAGTCCTCCTATTCTACCATCTTCCATGGAAGTCCTAAAAATCTGTTTCTGATATGTCTGTGGAGAGGTGGAAGAATTCAAATTTTTAGCAGGAGCACACATTTTATTGAACTTTGATTTTAATATATGTTACTGGCTATGACTACTAAATATCAGGAGAAAGAACGTTCCTCTTTTGTTTTCAAAAAAGTATCTTCTACTCGGTTCCAAATAAAAGCTTAAGAGTTTTTAAAACTAGAAATTTAAAAACCCACATTCATATAACATTTATAATATAATAAATCAAAAAACAATTTAATATGTTCATCATAAAATTTTTCATACTCTCACACTTATTACTGTTTTGAGGTTTCTCTTACCTTTTACCCCAACATTAAACTTTTAAAATTATTATTTATAATACTTGTATATCTTTCTTATTACTATTATACTTTGATTTAAAAAAATTAGTAGTATCCTCTAAATTTTATCAAGTATGTTTATTGTGTTTATTGATTTGATTTTATCATTACTTTGATTTGTTGATTTGTTTTCTTCTTTGCTTCTTTAAGCTTCTGCAAATTTGGAAGCTCTATTATAGATATCTGTGTATAACTCAAAACGAGAAAAGAGAAAAAAAAAAGCAAAGAAAATTTAGAAACTTTGAGGTTTAAAGTAATGCCTGATCTAGAAAACTCCTGGAAGGTAATTTGCATCTTAAAGTATGGATAGAGTAAAACCATCAGTCCTGAAAACCTTATTACAAAGTACGTTCCACACTTTACTGAAGAATGGTTTGATTTGTCACTAAACTCAACCTGGCTGTCTCTACTGCCTTGGTCTTTAATGTTCTGATAACCCATTTGTTTGTGCTTTGGATGCTGTGTGCCTTACTTAGATGCTTTCTAACATTACCATCTGTTTCCTGGTTCATTTGCATCCTGAGAGTCTATTCTTCCCCCTCCAAATTTGCTTTTAGCTTCTCATTCCTCACCCCAAGATCCCATCCAAGAACTAAGTTTATTCACTTTTTCCTGAAATTATCCAGCACTCAATTTCTTGCTGCTGTTTCTTTGACCAAAATTTCCTTACCAATACAGAAAGACTATTGAAGGATTCTTCATTTGATAGTCTTGCTCCTAGTAACTAATCAGTACAAATTTATCACAAAGAATGATAGTGCCATTATGTAATTTATAGTTTCAGGGAAGTGGAAATAGTTGAAAAACCACAGTGGAAGCTACTCATGACATCAAGAATAGATACCTAAAATTCTTGTTGAGTCAGTTGATATCAAAGGGAAGATGTAGAGGATCAGTTGAAATCCAATATTGTGCTTATCTTCAAAATCTCCTATGTACAATATTTGCCTTATTATGTTAGAATCTGATCTTTTTTTTTCTTCCTTGCATTTGAGGGTATTGGACTTTTTGTGGTAAATGCATCATCTTTGTTTTAAAATATTTTGTCTTTCATTCATTAGTTCCAATAGTCATGAAATTGAAACTTCTACTGTTACTCAAAATCATTCATCCATGACTTAGTGAATTTTGTCCTTGTTAAGTTGGTTGGGTTAGATATTCCATGGTCTGTGACCTTCTTCTTATTCAGTTGAATTGATTAAAACATGTTGTATGAAAATTAAATGCAAGATGTATTTACATAATGTGACAAACTGACAATATTTAGAATTTCAAATGTAAGGATTATTTTGCTGTTATGTTCCTATTTCTCTGAGGATTGGATGCTTTCAGCACAATAGGTAGTCTCCATACAGTTGCAAAGTAAGAAGATGATTGTTTGGGTCTTATTTTGCCTTTAAACAGCAAAACATACATCTTTTTTAAATCTCCTTTTATATCATCGTGGACAACTTTTTTCTTAACAGTAAAATTACTTCAACAACATGACATTTAGTTTAGGAAGAGCAGGCCATTAGTTCTATTTAAAATATTTTTGGTCATTTGTTTTTTACCTTTTGTGCAAAAAATTTGGGAAATAATTTAAAACAGTAGAAAATTGCTCTGCTAAATGTTAGCTACTAGAATCTGAACATGTTAAATGTCTGAGCTTCTCTTCAACTATTATAGAATGGCTGAGGCAGCAGAGAAAATGTGTTCTGGTAATTGGTTTCTCTCCCTTATGTTTCTATCTAAATCTCTATTCAGAGTTTGCTTGATGATATTGGTCCATGGTCAGTATACATCACTCTGCCACAAACACATCTGGCTTAGGCAGATTGTCCTCTCTGATTCTGTTTCTTCATATAAAAAGAATGGATTTTGGCAAGATCTCCAAAGTTAACTCTCAGCTCTAAATTTCTGAGATTCTAAGACTGACTAACTCCCTTTGCATTTCTATGTTACCCCTGTTTCATATTTGTATTTCCTCTTCCTGTCAGATAATTCAGATGTTGTTAACGTCAACAGATCAGATACAATAAAGATAAGGACATGGTCATAAGGAAATACTATGTGTGATTAAACTATTTATAAATACTCTATACTCAGTTTTTACATATTTTTAGGATAAAATGATTTATGGGATAAAAATAATAATTCCAAACTAAACAAGTTGAAGAAACATTCCTTTTTAATTTGTAGAATTTTATTTAAAAAAAATCCTATAAAATTTCCAGTTACCTATTCTCCTGTTCTTACTGACAGTCCATACAAAAAGCTCTGGTGTTTTGTTTATATATATATATATATATATAATTATATATATATATATATATACAGTTGCAATATATATAATTAATTAATATATATATATTGCAACTGTATATATATATATAATTTACAAAATATAGCATTATTTTCAAATTAGAAGATCAGGTGTACTTGATGCTTTGTCTTTTCTGTTTGTTTTTTCCTCCCAGTGGAAAACAAATTGCTGAAGCAACACCTGTAACTTAAGTGTACCTCCCCATGTTCTTCCACAGAAAAATATTTATGACACTTTGATCCAAGCACAAATATTTTGGAGTCTTCCTAAAAACATTAACTTTGTTAGTTTTTTCTCTATTCTACACAAAACACAGTTGCAAATGCACATAAACATCCACAGAAAACTAATCACTGCAGCAACATTTTAAAAAGATACTCTATTTTATTTTTAATAATTTATATTGTGTAGCAATACGTAAAAGACAAACACAGGCATGACAGGGCTTTATCTTTCTAAGTGTGCTTTAGAATCCACAATAGGCTCTTTCATCAAATTCTCTTTTAACTACCTATTGTTGACAAATGGACAGAAAAATATTTGCTTAAAAAAATCAAGCCAAATATACATGTATCATAGCATTTGTAGTCTTTACAAACTCTCAAAGAGCTTTGATTTTCCCATTGTTTAAATAGTACAAAGATATTTTAAAATATAACCATCTTGTTAAAATGAACTTGTTTATTTCATAGATTTATTTGCTTTTTACCACCATGTTATCTCCATTTCTTCAGATAAATAATACATAGCTGACTATATTTTCCTTCTGGGTTGTAACTTTCCAATTGGAGTCAGGCCTTTCTTGGCCAACATTTTAACCCAATACCATATGCTGAGGAATAAGCACAGACTACCACATCTAATGGACTTTGTTTAAATACTGATTCATTCTCTTTGTTCATAATGTGACTTTGATTAATTACATTACATTTTAAAGAGAGAATAAATACCAAAAATTTTTGGTATCTATTTCCTCTTTAAAATTTAACATATACTTCAAAGTTTGTGAGAACTCCATTGAATGAAAAAATATTATGATATACTCAAACTAGAAAGTGCTGCACAAAGAGTCAGTTCTCTCAGTGAGATAATTGAAAGAGGAATGTTACCCACATCATACCTTTCTAAACCCAAGCCTATGTCTGGAATTAGATCCAGGCCTGGATTAAGATCCAGTTCCTGATACCCATTCCTTGAATCAACATGAGCAAATTACAGAGCTTCACCATATATCAGCTTCCTTATCTATACAACAGGGATTAAAATATTGCCTTCATCATAGTTTTTATTATAAATATTAAATGAGAAAATGCAAATAATGTACCTATCTCAGTGCTTGGTATTAGGAAATACCCCTGAGTATTAGCTGTGATGTGAAGAAGGTTGTTGTATTGTAATGATGGGACCTATGATATAAACAGCTAAATGATAAATCCCATAATATGAGTATACTGGCATCCAGGAACATACAAGGGCTGCTCACCAGCCTTCCTCACCTCAGACCTGTATCACCTTTTACCTGGTTCTTCAGACAAAAATATATACATAGTATTTGATTCTTCATCCACCCTCTCCCACACCCTCTCCCCTTCTCTAATCCATCTAGATAGTCTTTCAGATCTACTAACAAGTTATATTTTCAGTTTTTATGTTTTTATTTCCACTGTCACCACGGTAAAGGAAGCCACCATCTTTTTTTTCCTTTTTCTTTTTCTTTTAAGTACTAACTACTTCCAAATTAGATGTCCTGCTCACACTTTTACTTCCACATCCAAATACATTCTTCTTGGAACAGCCAGAGTTACCTTTATAAAATGTAAATAAGGTATTCCTTCCCATATCCGCACCACATTGAAATGAACATCCTCTGTTGTAGTCTGGACTCCATTCTATCTTAGCTCCTTCCTGTATCTCCGAGATCAATTTATTCCTCCACCCCACTTCTGCATCAAGTTCTCACAATCAATGTTAAAGTACCTAGGAGCTACTGTACTTGATGTTCTATTTGTCCTGAACATTTTCTCCTATCTCTTCATACCACCTTTAGCAAACTGGCTCCATCTCATACTCTGTAAGGTCCATACTAGGGTCACTTTCTCAAATAAACTGTCCTTAACCTCTCTAGTGAAAACAGCTCTCAATGCATTGCCAAAATAATCTCTAATATAATCCTAATGAGATCCTCCACTGAATTTATCTCAGTGTAAAATTATCTTTGTATTTATCTCTATACATGTTTCTTATCTGCTTTTTGCACTCTCTCCCTTCCCTCTCCACCCTCCAGAATATAGTTTAGCTGGGATTTCAACCCTTACCTGTCTAGTTCAGTACTATGACCTTAGCCTGTATAAATTTGCCTAATATGTAATATATACTCATTAAATATAGATTTAGTGATTAATGGACTGAATGAATAAATGAAAGAATTAAATGATGAAATATAAAGTACATAGGCTACATTTTTCTAATAATCACTTCCTGCTAAGCCATGGGGTTTGAGCTAGGCCTAACATTTTAAGTGACTATTCACATGCCACCTCTGTAATTATTTCCCTAACTAAAGGCAAATCACTTCCTCTTATACTTACACAGCAATAGTATAGCATTCTTCACACTATATAATAGTCCATAGTTCTGTACCAACATTGAAAAGTATCTATCTAGCTAGATTACTGACTACTCACAGGCAGGAAATATTTATTTTCATGTCTTTATCTCTAGTACCTGGGCCCAGTGGATGCTCAAACATATGCTGAATTAAACTGAATTTCTTCCATGATTATATAAAACTACCACTAAAATAGTTTGGGAAAAAAATGCACAAGGAAGAAATGATCACTGAGCAGCTCATACTTCTGTGGTATTTGTAGATCAGCTTCACCCTCAGGCTTATTTGAAATTGTAATTCTGACAAAAGAAAAATCTGAACCAGAAGATATCTGGACAAGCACTTTATTCCATCATATCAGGTTGTGCCTTAAAAAGGATATTGGGGGAAAAAAGAATATTGGATTCACTATAAAATTAAGAAAACCGGCAATGAAGCAAGTTTGAATCAAAGTTTGGTTTTTACTTAGATAAAACTTACAACTTATATTGTTTCATATATATTTCCTCTTTGAACAGTGTAGAAAATGTGTTTGGTTTTACTGATGCTTTTGCATCTAGAATATCAGAAACACTCAAGAATAAATACCACCTTTTGAATCTAACTCTGGAATTAAAAATGACATGTTTTCCTAAAAGTAGCTCTTCCAGTAGTTTGGAAATATAAGTATGTGACCTCCAGACTATATTGGTTCAAGGAATGACATTGTCTACAACCATTCTGAAAAATATCTTGTACCTTATAAATCAATGTCATCTCTTTGACAGAATTTTTTTTTACCTTTTCCAAAGATATAAAACTGCTAAGCATAATTACATAATTGTTATTATTATTATAATTATGACTATAATTATTACGAACCATCCCTGTTCAGTATAAAGACCACTTCTTAAAACATATAAAGGATGACAGCTTATCATTTACCATAGTATTTCTAGATATCAAGATTAGCATTGATATTTTGCATGCATTTCAAACTTAATTTTTCATTAAAATTTCATTCTACTGATAAATTATTTCAAATATCAAAAGTGAGAAAACACACATGTATGTAGAGATGGCTCTTTTAGGCAATGATCAAGTTGTATTTAATATTAAAAATGTGCTGATTTTAAGGACAGAATAATATTTAGTGAAAAGCAAACTATTCAAAAATAACAACTTAAATGTGAAAGTTTTTTTTTTATAGGACCAATTCACTATGCTCATAATTCAAGGGAATGTTTTATTTTGCCTATACTATTTCTGCTTCTCAGACCAAGTATCACATTACCTAGCATTTCTCAAGGCATATTCTGTAGACAAGTGATCCTATAGGGTCTTCCATGGAAAAGAGGTTACATGGTCCAATAGGTCTGGGAAGCCATTCATGGCCTATCCCCTTTTTGAGTATTTACATACATAAAGTGGACTAAAGGCTCACACAGGTCCAGGAGTGAAGTTCACAGTTTAACTTAAATTTTTCAAGCTTATTTGGCCATGATACTGTTTTACTTATGAAGTCTCTTAAAAGCCACAGGAACAGACTTTTTCGTGGTGCTTGCCTTACCATAATACCCCTGAAGATTACATTATATGAACTATGATGTGGGATGCCTAGGTGGCTCAGCAGTTGAGCATCTGCCTTTGGCTCAGGGTGTGATCCCCAGGTCCTGGAATCTAGTCCCACATCAGGCTCCCCATGGGGAGCCTGCTTCTACCTCTGCCTATGCCTCTTGCCTCTCTGTGTCTCTTATGAATAAATAAATAAAATATTTTTAAAAAATACGATGTTGCTGGCTATAATTCATTTTCATAGTATTTAGTCCTAAGAAATTGATTTTCCATCACCACATGAAATGTTAATTTGGCAGGTCATTATAGACTTCTAAATACATATGCAATGGCCTTACTTATATATAAACATAGGTTTCTGTTTTAACAAATTAATCTGTATAAAATAATACTAAGATACTTCAGAGTGTTCATTCTCCAGTCTAAATTTAAAGATTGCCAGCTGGATTTGACAAATTAGTGTACCTGGAACAGAGGTAGAATTTAAACTGAAAATGAGAAATATATTTAATTAGATAAGGATAAACATTAATTGACTAAGAGTTGAAGAACATAAGGAGAAATTTAAAGTTGGAGTCAGCATGTTGTAGCCACTGGCAGGTTTTGTTTTTTACTTCTCAAAAAACAAGAACAACATTCTTAAACCCTGTTCAATGAAAAGGACCAACCAAATGAGACTTTCTGCAAGTTCACCTCACATCTTTTCATTTCTCTGCCTCTGGACCATGTAGTCTGCTTCTCTTCAGTTTCTTTGGAGGAACCTAACATGGTTGTAGCAAATTTGTGTTCTAAATCCAATTTCCTCTCATCTTTTTAGGACTATCATTACATCATGCTTCATCAGCACCATCAATTTTTCTCTTTCTTCTGGAATATTCTTGTACGATTGCTATTATTGCTTCCATCCTGAAAATAATAATGCCTTGATCCAACATTCCTCTCTAGTTCTGCCCCACTTTCCTGCTTCCTTTAGAGCAAAAATGCTGGAATGCACTATTCTTTTTTTTTTTTTCATTTTTTCTCCACTAATTCCTCAATATCCCCCACAATATGTTTTATCTATTTTCAAAGTCGCCAATGACTTTCATATTACTTATTCCATAAAGCCTATAAGCCACCTCTGCTACTCCTCAGTCCCTGTCTTCTGAACACCTTCCTTGTCCTCTCTGCTCCAGTCATAGTGACCTTTGCTATTCTTCAAATGTGCCAAGAACCTGCTTTCTGAGTGTTTGCACTTGGTGTACCCTCTGTCTGAAATTCTCTCCCCTCAGCTATTCACAGAGCTTATTTCCCCGCTTTCTTCTGGATCAAATGTTACCTCAATGTGAAATTCTCCCTGACTCTTTATATAAATTAAGTACCCTATACTCTGATACCTCCTTTCATCTTGTACCCTGCTTCATTTTTTTTACCAGCATTTATCAATTGAATGAATAAGTGTTCAGTATTCATTTGTCCATTTGCCATTGTCTATCTCACTATGGAATAAAGCCCAGTGTGCAATAGGTATTCATTGAATATTTGCTGAATAAATGAATGTAAGCATATATCAAGTGCTTGGTATGCACAATTAGATTAGGTATTAAAGAGCTCAGTTATGAAGAAGGTATAGGTTTATTGATCTTTTTAACAGAGCTATATGGGCTGAGAGCACCAAGAAGACTTCATGGTTGACCATGGACTACTCCTAATAGATTTGTAGGATATCTATACATGGAGCTGCTTTGGAATTGCAAGCATATACTAAACAGAACATAGGTAGGAAAGTGTTAAGGAAATAGTTGCCTAATGTAGTTTGTCTAAAGCAAAAGACTGATTGAAATGAAATCTCATATATTTTTTATTGTGGTAAAATACATACAAATTTCTATCTTAAGTATATAATTCAGTGGTATTAAGTACATTCAAGTTATTATACAATCATCATTCATTTTCAAAACTCTTTTCTTAGTGCAGAACTAAAACTCTGTACCCATTAAACAATAACTCCCCATGACCTCCTCCCTCCCACTTCCTGGCAACTCCCATTCTTCCTTTTTTAATCTTCCCTTTTTCTCTACACCTTAGCCTCTCATAACCACTACTCTACTCTATAGGGTCTTTCTTTATCCTTTAAGAATCCACATAAAAGTAAGACCTGTAATATCTGCCTTTGTGTGTTTGGTTTATTTCACTTAGCATATGTTTCTGAGGTCCATCTATGTTGTCAAAATGGCAAGATTTCCTTCTTTTTAAAAGATATGTAATATTTCATTCATCTGCCCCAACAGATACTTAGATTGTTTACATATCATAGTTATTGTGAATAATGCCACAATGAACACAGGAGTGCAGATATCTCTTTTAAATTGTGATATTATTTCCTTTGAACACATACTCAGAAATGGAATTGCTAGATCATTTGATAGTTTTATTTTTAATTTTTTGAAGAAGCTTCATACTGTTTTCTCCATAGTGGCTGCACCAATTTACATTGCTACCAACAATACATAAGAGTTCTTTTTTTTTCCACATCCTTTCTAACACTTGTATTTCTTTTTTTTTTTTTTTTGTCAAGTTTTTATTTAAATTCCAATTAGTTAATATACAGTATATTAATTTCAGGTGTAGAATTTAGTGATTCATCACTTCATAAAACACCCATTGCTTATCACTCGTGCCTCCTTAACCCCTATCATCTTTTAACCTATCCCCTGACACCATTCTCCTCTAGGAATTCTCCATTTTTTCTCTATAGTTAAGAGTCTGTATCCTGGTTCGCCTCTCTCTTTTTCTCTTCTATGTTCATCTGTTTTGTTTCTTAAATCCCACATATGATAATAGCCATTCTGATAGGGATAAGGTAATATCTTACTGTAGATTTGATTTGCATGTCCCTGATGATTAATGGTGTTGAACATCTTTTCTTGTGCTTGATAGCCATCTTTATGTCTTCTTTGGAAAAATGTGTATTCAGGTCCTTTGTCTATTTTGTTAGTTGTGTTATTTGAGCTTTTGCTTGACTTATAAAGCAGGGGGGAAAAAAATAAAGCCGGGAGAATGCATTGGGGAAAAAATAGTCCAAATACCAAAATAGCTATTCCCCTCCTCTCAAATGTTTTTAACTCTATTTCATTTTTAAAATTCAGAGACAGGCATTTTCTCTTTACATAATCTATATCAATTGTACAGGCCATACTAGTTTTAGTAATTTCAGTATGAACAATTATTCATGTATTATGTTTGTGAAAATATGTATATGTATATCTCCTGCTCTATAGTAAGATCTTCAAAGGTAAAAGCTATCTGATTAATATACTTATTTTCATTTCTGCATAAGATTATTCCTTCTACCAGGTAAGAATTCAGTAAAACTTTATTCCATTAATAAAGGCAGAATTTTTTTAGTGGAAAAATGTACTAAACTAAAATACTGAAGAGGTAAACTGAGGAAAGATTTTAGAAGTTCTTTCATGTTGACTGGCTTGAACTTGTAGGTAGAAAATGGAAACCTAAACAAGATTTTTGAACTTGAAAGTCACAATCCAAATTTTACTTTAGAGAGATTAATCTAGCAGCATAGATTTTATTACAGCAGGGAGATTTCAGAACAGGGAGGCAATCTGGGAGTTAATTCCAAAAGGTAATTCCAACTAGATAAGAGGTAATGAGTATCTGAAGTGAAGTGGAACAAATGAAGATGGAAAAGAAAGGACAAATGGAAAGACTATTGTTAAGGTATCAGCTATAATATTTAGGGGCTTATCTTTTTAGGGAACATCATAGAGTGTTTAAAGAATAATGGAGCCATTATCATAAAGAGGAAAGTGTGAGGTTTTTTGACAAAAGATAATCTTGTGTTTTGACACCTGACCTGGGGGTTCTGTTGGCCATCCATGTAAAGATGTTTAGAAAAGAGCAATTATAGGGATCCCTGGGTGGCGCAGTGGTTTGGCACCTGCCTTTGGCCCAGGGCGCGATCCTGGAGACCCGGGATCAAATCCCACGTCGGGCTCCCGGTGCATGGAGCCTGCTTCTCCCTCTGCCTATGTCTCTGCCTCTCTCTCTCTCTCTGTGACTATCATAAATAAAAATTTAAAAAAAAAGAGCAATTATATTTAGATTTAAGGGAAAAGATCAATATTGAAGATATAGATTTTGGATACACTTGCAAAGAGCTAATGACTAAAGTTCTCCTTGATTATTTTAATTGTTCTTAAGATGAATTAGTATGAGGAAGTAAAAAATTACAACAAGCTGACTTTTGAATTAGAGCAGGTGTAATTTGTCAATGAAAATCCATAACAAGAACATAAGTAAAAATAAAATGAGTCAAGTGAATCTGTGAATAAAGAATTAGCATAAATTTGGGTTAAACTAGAAGTAGCAAATATACTCAAATAATATTTTAAAAGTAACGATCTCTACATATGGACAGAGGTTGAGAATACTATGGTTGTAGTCTTTCCTTTGGTTAATATAGAGTTCACTTCTACTTTTTGTTGTTGGTACGATCAACTAATTTATTCCTGTCAGCCAGAATTCACTGTGATCTTATTTTGTGCCAAGTGCTGGTATTAAAAATTTTGAAAAACTGATTTCTACTTCTCAGAGCTTTCTTTCCAGTAATCATAGACATATAAGTGAGAAAATACAGTGGCATGTTTTGCTTATGATGGTAGAAGTATTTGTATATTCCATTGTAGGCACCAAAAAGCCAGTGGTTGATTCTGCTTCTGGAAATAAATGGGAGAATTTGGAAGGGAGATGTTAAATGAGTTGTCCAGAGAGAGGGATATATATCCTCTCTTCTGTTCCCTCTAGGAATGGGAGAGAATGTGAACAGAAAGCATGAGAAGGGGTTTTCCAGATGTCACAGCGCTGTAAACAAAAACTCAAGAACACGTTGTAGCTTGACATTTAGTAGAACTTCCAGCATATTGTGTAAATATAGCACAGGTTATTATGGTATGAGATGAAGCTAGATTGGCTATCAGGGGCCCTATAATGGAAGTTTTTGTCTACCCAGAGGGGAATACTCTTTTGTAATGAGAGAGTTTTAAACAGGGAGAAGCATGATCTAAAATTTGCATTTTAGAAATGTCCCTGGCCTCAGTGTAGCTGGTGACCCAATGAGGGAGGAGGATAGAAATCAGAAGGAGGATTGGGCAGGGTAATGTAATAACCCTGCAATCCAGAAAAGAGATTCAGGTCATCTCCTCTAGATTAGCAGCAATGGGGATAGAGCAAAATAGACAGAAATGTTAAAAGTAGACTCACCAAATTTGGCAATTGTTTAGGTGTAAGAATGAAGGAGAAAAGTACACAGTAATGCCTAGTTATCTTATTTGAAAAACTAGATGAGTAAAGGTGACACCTATGAGGTAGGAAAGTGATAACAGGCATATACCTGTCAGAACAAGTCATGAGTTGCTTTTGGATACGAGGAGCCCAGGATTTCCACAGTCATCCAAAAAAAGGTGCTTAGAAGGCAGGTATTAAATGGCAAAGGAATTGAGGTAGTTAATTGGAATTGAGGTAGTTAAAGGAATGGCATAATATCAGGTTGAAAAAGAATGTCACTAAGCCATAGCAGAGGATGAAGGGAATGAGGGTCTAGAAAATAAACCTAAGTCAGCCTGTAGCAAATCTCTAGCTTGGAAAAAAAAAAGTGACAATTTAGATATACATATCCAGACATATAGATATCCATCCCACAGAATGTATGCATGTGTTCATGTTTTGTAACTGTGTTTGCCACTTCTCCCCGTTGTACTGCAAATAGCTGAGGAGCCTCGCCTTGACCATTCCTTGTTGTATCCTATGATTCATAATAAAATAAGTCATAACTATAATAGACTAAACATATTACTGATAATACAGATATATTTAGATTGCTTTACTTATGAAAGTATCAAATTTACTTCTCTGGCCACTTGGCATTCATTTTGAAATTTTGGTCCATGATATTGATCAGCATCTCATATTAGAATGATCCTATTTATATGGGAAAAGTGCCCAAAACAAAACAGGAGTCCGTTAATCCAGCATAGACATAATGCAGGTCTTTTTACTGAAGACTTCTAAGTGGTGATTTATGCTTTGAAATGCCAGTAGCAAGAACCACAAATTCTTCATATTTTAGCATCTTTGACACTTCCACACACTGGATGCATTTCTCCGCTGTACCTGGCACCTTTGAAAATGTTAAGTCACATTAGAACGATTATTTTGAATTCCAGTCCTCTGGAATCAGTGATGCAGAAGGTCTCTTGGTAAAGCTTCAGTCTGAAATAACTGTGTGTTTCTTTTCCTCGTAATTTGGACTCCTATGGTTTATAGAGATTTGGCATGGTCTCGAAAACTTCCCTCCAGCCAGCTTGCCACTCCAGATGGCATTGCCTTTCTGAACAAGCTGAATCCTCTGGTCATGAAGGTAAAACAGCATTTATTTATAAGTCTTTGGCTAGTCTTGCTTACCACTATTATTCACTTCATTGATCATGAATACACAGTTCTTAACTCTTAATATTCCTGACTGGTGGCAGGCATTCTTAAAATTCTCTAGGCTGATCATCAACAGTAAAAACTAATAGTTGAATTTTTCAAAGGCATGCTTGTTACCTATATACATGGATTCTGAAAATGTCAGGTTAAACATAGAGTTTACCTTTAAGCAGCTTACACTCTAAGATATTCTTTGAATTACTTAAAAATACGATTGATTCTTTTTCTTTTTAATTGACATCTTTTTATAAATTTAAGCTCATCATTATGTATTAAAGAATTCTAAAAGCATTCAGCATTTCTGAGGAACGCAATAAAGGCTTTTGAAAAAATACATCTTATTTAATCTATTAGTTACACTTAATCAGTTTTGGGTTTTTTTGTGGGTTTTTTTGGTATTTTGTTCTGAGTTATAAGATGCTTAATTTATCTCTCACTAGTCAAGCAATACAGATATTGGTCCCTAATCTGTCATCTAATTGTTTCTTCAAAATGGAGTATTAACTCAGCACATATACTTAACTTTATATAGCTGAAAATTGAACCATAATAAATATAATAGCTGTGTAAGAAGTACTTAATAGGGACACATCAATTTTCATTTGAAATTTTAAATATTTAATACTATCTATATTTGGTCTTTCTGCAAAACCAACTAACTTCAAAATAAATATTTTGCTCACTATAATTTCAACTAAGAATTTCAAGTAATAAAAGCCAAGTAAGTTTTTATAATCTTAGAGAATATTATTTTTTATAGACACCTACATTTGTTTAATTTTTAGTTCAATTTTATTCTAAGTAATTCTTCCACCAAATAATCATGGATATGATGCATCTTCCCAGTAGTCCATTTGCAGGTACCTCTGATGGCAGAAAAATTCACAGGTTTTTCCAACTGCCTTCTGTTTTTGTGGGATAATTTTAATACCCAAATTGTCTATCAAAGTTTCAGGTCACATTTTGAACTTATTAAGAGTTTAAGGACAATACTGATTATCTTGATAAAGATAACATTCCATTTAAACCAAAATACTTATCTCATAATTTCATTAATATGATAACTCAAAGTCTCACAAATAATGGATTTGTCAACAATCCAATCATGAAATGGGCAAAAGACGTGAACAGAAATCTCACAGAGGAAGACATAGACATGGCCGACACGCACATGAGAAAATGTTCTGCATCACTTGCCATCAGGGAAATACAAATCAAAACCACCATGAGATACCACCTCACACCAGTGAGAATGGGGAAAATTAACAAGGCAGGAAACCACAAATGTTGGAGAGGATGCGGAGAAAGGGGAACCCTCTTACACTGTTGGTGGGAATGTGAACTGGTGCAGCCACTCTGGAAAACTGTGTGGAGGTTCCTCAAAGAGTTAAAAATAGACCTGCCCTACGACCCAGCAATTGCACTGCTGGGGATTTACCCCAAAGATACAGATGCAATGAAACGCTGGGACACCTGCACCCCGATGTTTATAGCAGCAGTGTCCACAATAGCCAAACTGTGGAAGGAGCCTCGGTGTCCATCGAAAGATGAATGGATAAAGAAGATGTGGTTTATGTATACAATGGAATATTACTCAGCCATTAGAAACGACAAATACCCACCATTTGCTTCGATGTGGATGGAACTGGAGGGTATTATGCTGAGTGAAGTAAGTCAATCGGAGAAGGACAAACAGTATATGTTCTCATTCATTTGGGGAATGTAAATAATAGTGAAAGGGAATATAAGGGAAGGGAGAAGAAATGTGTGAGAAATATCAGAAAGGGAGACAGAACATAAAGACTCCTAACTCTGGGAAATGAACTAGGGGTGGTGGAAGAGGAGGAGGGCGGGGGTGGGGGTGAATGGGTGACAGGCACTAAGGGGGGCACTTAAGATGGGATGAGTACTGGGTGTTATTCTGTATGTTGGCAAATTGAGCACCAATAAAAAATAAATTTATTATTAAAAAATAAAAATAAAATAATAAAATAAAATAATGGATTTGTCTCCTTGAGTCATTAGCACATATATGGATATTCATCAATGACACATCCATTTTTAGTATTTTGGTAAGCTAGCATAACAGTTATTTGTGTTCTATGTGTAAGGGGCACGTTATAGTTTCCCTGTTTTGTAGAGAGCCAACATTTTTAAGTGTTAAAGAACTTAATGTGTTGTATTTGATTAAGCCCAATGGTATTCTCTTGGATTATATCTTTGAACCAGACAAATTAGGAGGAAAAAAGGTAGAAATTATGGGGAAAATGCATCATGGTTTGCTTCAGCCTGTGAGTAGTTATATTTGGTCTTGTGTTGAAAGAGATAGAGAAGTCACTTTTGTTTTAGAGAGAGCTGTGGGAAATAATACACAGGTCACTGGGGTATACACTGACCTCCTCCTTTCTCCTTTGGTAAATGAGTCTGAACACTGGTTATGGATTGTATTGATCATATATTAAAATGACAAATGGCCTTCACATTAGCTTCCACACAAGTCTCTTAAGGAAACCCATTGTAGCTTGTCAGATGCAACTTGAGAATTGAACTAGACATTGATGGACAAGACCTTCTAGTGATCATTGAAAATGTAGATTCTCCTGATTAAATTGATGCTTCTGACTTTAATGAGTTGCTATTGATTGGGTGTTTACTGCAACAATATATTATTATATTGCTGCTCACAGTGCCATAGTTAAGAGGTTGTAAGCATTTCTGTTACAAATCCTTTTTTTAAAAGCTTGTAGTTCCAGCATAAAATAAACTAGTGATATGATACATAACATGCAGAGTCACTTTGACTGCAAATTAGTTTCCACAAATTTATATATATATATATATACACATATATATACACACACATATATGTATATATTTAGCAACTTCAATTTTATTTGAATAACCATAAAAGTGAAGGCCTGAGTTAGTCTATGAATTATATGAATATGTAATAGTCTTTTTTGTTGAAGGGATTTAATATGATATGCTTACTAAACTACCACATATGACCACAAAAAGCAGTTCTAAAAGTGGTAAATGAAAAATGATGTTTGCCATTTTCTCCTTAAGTTCAAATCATGGACTGTGAACTTAGTACTTAAGCTAGCTTAATATACTCTGTTATTATTAAAATAATAACAATATAAGACAAGGATTATTCCGAACTGAAAAGCTGAAGAAACTGGTCTTTTTATTATAAGTAATTATTTGGAACTCTGAGACACTAAAAAATAGTAAAATATTTTTATTTTATTTAAATCACAAAGGACTGATTTTGGAGCACATTCTAACTTACAGAGAGGTATTTCTGTCTGTATTTTTTTGACAAAAATACCCTTTTCCCAGACCATTACATTTATAAATGAGATACTATTTTAAGGACCTAGTACATTTTCTTTCTATTCTTTGGAGTAGGCATTTAAATGTTTGCTAGATGATTTAGTGAATGGATGAATGAGTAAAAGTTATAAGACTCTTGATTTCATCTCTCTAGTTCTAATGAAATTCTGAATATTACTTTGTCAGAAGAGTATCAGTTTCTGCCTTTACTGTAAAACTCCAGTTCTTTAATAACTTTTCAGAATTTAAAGGAAAAAAATAAAACAACTTTTCAGACTACTTGCACCATTAATTATAGGTACTGTTTAGATACATTTTGAGGTCCCTGACCAAGCAGGATATACTGATACACTCTGGAACTGCTCTTATACACTGAGATGTCAGTGTGCCCATTGGATTATTAAGTATCACCATGAAACCACAAACAACACAGTTTCTTTGCACCAAAGTAGTAAAATCTAAACAAAAGATAATTTCTTAGTACTCTAAAAGGCATGTTTTAGATATTAAGTAATGAGATATTGAGCCATTCTTAAAATATATTGCGTATAATACAATGTCTTACATCATTGCTAGATACTGCTTATATAGGTGGAAGTGCTATAAAGTCCTATTAGTAACTACCTAAATTCTATTGTATTTAAGACAGTTTATTTTTTTTTTGAGAAAGTAATGCATGCTATTTCATGTTTCACAATATATCTATATATAAAACCAAGAGTTTTACTGACAGTATCTGGTTTGATTTTGATGAATTGAGTGAAGATCTCTCTTAAATGTGACCATGAAGCCCAATACTCCAAACAGAAGTTATTAGTTGATTCTGACTAAACTTTTTAATGCTTTTAAAGTAAAAAGACATATGTATTAACATTAATAAGCTTCTGATGACTGATTTACCAGCTTTCCAATAGACTATTTCAATTAACATTTGCTATAACTTTAGTTCAATGAAATCCAGGATGTGCATGGGTAGAGAGTATAGTAATATGTAATTATGCTACAAGACACCTACCATTCAAAGAACTACCAGTTTGTACAATTCAATAAAGAAAGAAACATATTCAGGAAATTCAACCCACCTTTCTGGCTATATAATGAAGATAAGACTGTTGGGGAAAAAAATAGAGGGCCAGATTCTCTGTGCACTAAAATCAATGGGAGTTTTATAGTAGGAGTATCTGAGCCAGCTTATTTCTTTCTCTGCCAGAGTGTAGTTCACTGAGCTATGCAGCTTTATAATTGTCACAAGTATTAAAGCTAGACTGATTTTTTTTTCAGTTTTATCCACAAATATAAAAGGTAGACTGAACTAGAATAATCTTAATGGGGCATTTGAATAAGCATCTCCATAATGACCTCTTTAATTTCCAAATAACATTTAGAAAAGTTGTAAGTTTTTTTTCTTACACAATGTGAGAAGAAATAAAAGGAAAAGTCATATTAATGTTAATCCCTAAGACTGTAGGAAAAAAAAATTTTCTCTCAATCATTTTGTAGACCATGCGAAAACGGACTAGTTCCCTAACCTGTGATGATACTCCATAGACAAATGCATTTTCTTGTGCCTTATCTTAATAGTTTTATGTCAAGCTGATTATATATCAGTGAATTCTATCATTCTCAGTTTTCCTTCCTTGGGTTAAATTGCCTTGGAACAGTGAGTGTTATAGGGGGTAGGGAATGCCAGAAGAAGGAAAAGAAAATGAAAAGCAGGAAAGAGAAAGCAGAAAATGAAAAGACATTAAGTCTCAAAAAAATAAGAAAAAGACAATGCAGACCATGTACAATTGTACAACTATCAGCTTCTAGCTAGCATCCATGAAAGGAAATTGTCCTTCTTGGTTCTCTGTTGTCTGTACTTAGAGCCTTCAACTATTCAATCGATGTTCCACTTCTGGTATCTAAATAATTTTCTATACTCAAGGTAATCACTCAGACTCAGAATTTGACCCTCAGTCCCAAAGAGGACTAATTCTTTAATTCAGCTCATTCTGAATTAAGTATAGACTTTGAAACAATGGAAAGACTGTAGGTCTGTATGGAGTGCCATTGTTATTGCACCTTCTGTCTCTGAGATCTGAGCTATTAGCTCACCCATCATCTCTCTTGTTTATAGTCAAGGATAATACATATGTTTCCGACCTTCAACAATGCTATGCCCACAACACTCTTGCACTAAAAGCATTTCTATAGAAACAAAAAAGAATGGGAAAATACTTATCACTTACATTGTTATAGGATTTTTCTTTTCACAAGCTGCTTTAAATAGGCATGCTTGTAGTATAGTAAGCAGCTCCTCTAAGGTATAATGAGGCACAAAGTGTACTGTTCATGAAAAATGATTACCTTTTTCTAAATCATAATGCAATTCATCTTTCATTAGATATGCACACTAAGATATGAACATTTTCCTCCTACTGTGAGCTAACACTTTCCAAAGACTAATCTAAAGAAAGCAAACTGTTTCATGAATGTGTCAGTTTATGGAGATCTTTGAAAAGATACCCTTATATGAACAATTTTGGGGAAAATCTTTGGTCATCCCACAACCTCATTTTTTAAATAAAACAAAACAGAAAGGAGAGAAGCTGACCTCCCAAAATCATAAAGTATTATTATTTTGTTCTTAGTCCTTCCAGTTACAGAATCTGGAATTAAAAGTGAGCTTTAATTTATGGAGAAGAAACAAGATTTGTAGTGTGCCAATTTAACAAACATAGGAAACTCTATAGCTAAAAAGAAGGTAATTAGCAGCTGATTAATTTGTACATAAAATAACTTACAGACATGAGAAGAGTCGTGGTGCTTCTAATTGCATATTGTAGAAGTGAAAAGTGAAGCCTGTAGAACAGAACTTCTCCATCTAAGTATTGATATTTTGGAACAAGTAACTGTTACAAAGAGTCTGTCTTGTGTACTCTAAGATGGTTATATCAGCAACCCTGGCTTCTACCCACTATACCTCTTTTATTCCCCCTCCCACAGTTGTGACAACCAAAATTATCTCTAGACATTGACAGAAATTTCCTGGGGACAAAATCCTTACCCCACTCATTGAGAGCCACCACTCTAGGGTAATACTAGCTCAACTTTTTTTTTTCACTTCTTATGGAGACAATGCAAATAGTAATTATACTTACTTCATGGAGTTCTCAAAAAGATTTAAAAAGTGCTCAGAACATTGTCAGGCACATAGTAAACGTGTGGGGAAAATACAGAATTATTATCATGGGCAGAAGATTATGAATGGCAATTGCCCTAAACGTAGAATGGGCATTCTTTGACTACTACAAATATTTGGTCATTAGATGGATTGACATCACCTGTGTTTACATTTATGTTCAGGATTATTACATTAATTACATGGATCCCATTCATTTTCTCTTTTCAGTAATATTAAGTAATGATTTCCCCCTTACCCATAAGGACTAATAAGCCAGAAATTACAATAGGAATAAATTGTTTAATTTTATGTGAAAAAGATTTGAGATTTAAACTTACATTATGATAATGCATGAAGTAATTCATTCTTTTATTTCCAAGCAAAAGCAGGAGGAAATTGAATTTAGCATGTCAAGACCAAGGCCACACACTTTGGGTGGAATTTAATTTTAAAAATAACTCTGTGATCCTCTCAAATTAACAACTTCCATACTTAGATTTTTCAGAGATTTATTTTTTAATTTTTAGATTTCTTCAGAGGGCTTATTTGGGAGATGAGAAAGGACACTGTGAGGAAGAGAAGCAGTGTGCAAGCTGATGATTTTGTTGACATCAGTGTGGAGCCATCTTATTAGAGTAATAAGCTTCCATGTAAGACTCACTGTGTAGGTATTTTCCCCATGGTTGTCTTATTGATTCTGGGCCATACACATGTTGCGTACAGGCTGATGAATTTAAGAACAAATCTAATGACTGCTTAATGTAGCCTGGAAAACAGCTTTTAAAAGTCATTAGAACTACAAAATGATAGGGCTTACACCCTTGAGACATTGTTCTACAGACAAATGGATTTCAGTTTGAATTTTCTCTCTTAATTCATTATAAGTCTTCATATAATTTATTAGGCCAGTAAAATTTTTGTTCCACTGAAAAGAATTCTAAGGCTGGAGCCAAAAGCTAATTTAACCTATGGTTCTACCACTTTAAAGCTGTGACCTGGGCATGGTCACATAATTTCTTGGTCCTCAGTTTCTTGTAATGTAGAGATTGAGCCAGACCAGTGGTTCTTAATATGTGACCCAAGAGCCACCAGCATTAGCATCACTTGGAAACATAAATCCAAATTCTCAGGCTCTATACTAGACATACAGGATCACTCTGGGAATGTGACCAAGATATTTGTGAATTAACAAGTCTTCCAGGTGATTCTGATTCATGATAAAGTTTCAGAACCATTGCTCTACTTCAGGGATCAGCAAATATTTTCTCTATAAACCCAGACAGTAATACAATAGCCCCTCTCCCCATCCCTGGGGGATATATTCCAAGACCCCCAGTGGATGCCTGAAACCATGGATAGTACTAAACCCTCTATATAAAATGTTTCTTCCTACAGGTACATGACTATGACAAAGTTTATAAACGAGGCACAGTAAAAATTAATGACAATCCTAGGAAAAGAGAACAATTATAACAATATAGTATAATAAGTTATATAACTGTGGTCTCATTCTCTTGAAATACCTTATTCTAATTTGTTCACTCTTTTTCTTGTGATGCTGTGAAATGATAAAATGCCTATGTGAGGAGGTGAAGTGAAAGACCTGAACATTGTGATACAGCTTTAGGTAATTGACTTGGACCTCAGTTGATCATGGATAAGGGGTGACAACTGTATTTTAGGCTGTATGGAACAAGACGCAGAATCAAAGATATCATCTAGACATTTATATAAAAAGAGATAAAATATTTTTTGATATAATTTAAGATAATCATAAGAACATTTATTGTTGCTGTATATGTCTACTGATGTAAAGAATGGAATCTATTTTAAAAAGGATACTATTTTGATGAATTGGAGTTCAAAGTTAATGTTCCTTTTCATCAAATTAATTGCATATATTCATCTGTAATAGTCATTCTTAGCTCATGGGCCTTATAAATGAGATGGAAAGTTGGATTTGTCCTGCAAGCCAGAATTTGCCACCCCTGATATATAGGACCTCTAGTCCTTTCTGTCTCCACCTTTTATAAGTCTATCTGCATCAATGTTGGATTACCTTTCCATTTTTCCTCCTCTTCAGGTAAAATTAGGACACAAATTACAAATCCTAGCACTCCATCCTCAACCTAACCCCATCCACCCACACCACCACTGCATGTAGATCTTTCATAAAAACTAAACAATAATGACTATATGAGATATGAAGTGCAAAATGAGCCCTTATATTCCTCTACAGATTTCTTCCAGAGTGAAGCCAAGTAGTAATAATGATCTTCTAGATAGACTTGAAATATGCTGTAGTATCTATCGGCAATATTCTTCGTGAACTCTTTATTGTCTGTTGGGAAACAGACTGTTAAAAGTCAAGAGTGTTTCAGAGATTAGCTGAAATAAAATATATCAAAGTCCTGTGTTCTTCTAAATAAGATATAAGCAGGAACTTAATATCCCAAGCAATTACCTGTTATCAGATTGTGAATAAGACATATTATTCAGATTCTCTTTTATCCATTCAGGTGGGAATACTAGATACAGATATCTTTTTTAATCAAAGTTTCCATCTTAAGTAAAAACATTGAGAGGGCACAAATTAGTTGAATCAATTCATTTGCTTTTGCCGGAAGGTTGCCTCCTGCAATTAATTCAATTGACTAGTTTAATTTCTTTATACATTCATTAGGGCATTGATGAGGATATGATTATTCAGTTTTAAACATCACTTGGGCTCTATTTTCTCTAATCCCCTTGACTCAGAACCACTGCAATTCTTCCAGTTACTATGCTCTCTGCTATCTGGAAGAAGAGCCCAGCACTCCCCTCAAAAGTGTGTGAATAATGCAATTAGGGAATTGCATTCCCCCACTCTAGACTGAGCATATCTATTGTGGGTATTGAGCACTTGGTCATCTGGTCAAATACTGAGTCAAGGTGCTTGGCACGAGGCCGAGAATTGACCATGTGGGAAAGGAGGGCAGTGGTAACACATTGGTTTTCTCTTCACAATGTAAAACCAGAAAAACCTTCCTTTCTGCTTGTATGGAAATTTAGTTCCTTTCAGTTTCTTTTGGAATTTGCATTGGAGATTGTAGATGTAATGATAACTGCAAGCTACATTTCAATCACCAGTATTTTTCCACCTAAAGGGAAGGACTGAATTTCTCCAGTTTCTATTTGCTACACTAACAGATTTATTCTTTATTCTTTTTTTTCATTTCCTGATGAAGTAAAATACACATATGGTAGGATACATAAAGTACATTAATCTTAGGTGTACATATCAATGAATTGCTACCATCCCCAGGTCACAAGAAAGAATATTCTCGGGGATCCCTGGGTGGCGCAGCGGTTTGGCGCCTGCCTTTGGCCCAGGGCGCGATCCTGGAGACCCGGGATCGAATCCCACATCAGGCTCCCGGTGCATGGAGCCTGCTTCTCCCTCCGCCTGTGTCTCTGCCTCTCTCTCTCTCTCTGTGACTATCATAAATAAATAAAAAATTTAAAAAAAAAAATTAAAAAAAAAAAAAGAAAGAATATTCTCCACACTCCAACCAGTCAGCACCCACCCAGAGCTAAGCACCCTTCTCACTTATGGAACCATAGATTAAATTTGTCTGTTGCTTAAAAGTGTATGTAATCATTAATTATTTAGTCTTCTGTGTGTGTCTTTTTGCTCAAAATTATGCCTCTGACTAGATATGCTCCTAGGTATATGTATAGAAACAGCCACAATTTTGGATCTATAATTTATAAACCCAGGTCATTTATCTCCTTATAAAATGTAAAACCATACCATCTAGATGAATTAATGTTAATAAAAAACATTAGCCAAATATAAATAATGAAATGCTGTTTCTCTTCTGTTATCTAACGTAATTGTGATTTTCTCATATGTAGAGCTACAAGAACAGATATAACTATTCATCTACAATACAAATTAAAAAATGAATTGTAGGTTTTGCATGTTCTCATGATTATTGATACCCTGTAGATTTTAAAACCTACCTAGGAGTTCATGATGATGAATGGCTTTAAGAAAATTTATAATTTTCATCTACTTTACTCCAAACTTTTTGAGCCTAATTTTTCAAGGATCATTAATTCACTTTTCTCTGGTGGCTGTTATATATTGTTTGTATTTAATTCTTGTCAATTTTGCCCTCTAATCTATACTGTGTCCCTTTGCAATTTTTGGTTCTATTTAACTCAGTCCTTCCATTTTTGCACCATTTTCTATGTATAATATTATTGTTCCCCTTGATTGATTTACCTTTATCTAAAAAAAGAGAATCCCTCATTATCAATTTTTGTCCAGACACTCCTTTATTTTTGTTATTTGCCAATTCTCTAAGCTAGCCAGTGGGAGTCCTTCGACTCTCTTTCTACTGTCTTCCCACTGCCACTCATAATTCATATTCTCATCACCACAGTTATGATTGCACTGATGATCTAACATGCCTGCCTGGTCCACCTTCTCCCAGCTGCAATTCATCTACTATATGCTCCCTAAACCTCTGATGGAATTAGGCAAGTCCTCTGCTGAAAAACTTACATTAGTATTTCTCCAACTCCAAGATTATGTGGGTCCATTTTAAAGGAAAAAATATCCTATTGATCACCAACATCGACTTAAATAATTTTCATTATAGTGTAATATAAATAAGTACTAACACAAGCCTATGCATAAAATCCTTCTTCTTACAGACCTTATTTAAATAGAAGATCAAATAAATTATCACTTAACAGTAACAAAATTATGAAACTAACATAATTCAGATGATTACAATAAATGAAAATAAATCCCTACCCATTAAGTGAGCATTGTACTAATTGCTACTTTTTGTACATTGCCAAACCTAAAATGAGTGTTGGAGGATTGCATCATCTCATGGAACACAGTATTATGGCAGAACTATAAATAACACCTGCAATGTGAGCTGATGTAATCCTCCTAACATTTTTCTTCATTCAAAATATTCTAAAACATTCATGCTTTCATGCACTGCAATGTCATTTACCTTCACTTGTTTCAAATGCATCATTTACTCCTTAAGTCCACCTGGATTCTTTTCTCATTAGTTCACTAAAATTAAAGCAGTGTTACCTGATTACCATGCAATGAATGATAAACACACATAAATGAAATAGTCTTGCAGTTTGTAGATAGGAGGCTGGCATCCAGATGGCACAGAATATGTTTACATTATTTTATAGACTATTATTTAAGTGAAAACCCCAAATGTAGTATATCAAAAAATATTTCAGAGGACTTGAGTTTAAATGCATTGAGTTAAATGACAGGTCTACAATCTGTATGTTCACACCCTAATAACGAAGTAGACTTCGTTCTCTTTAAAATGCATTTGTATGTGTGTCATGCTTCATTAGCTAGATTTTAATTTCCTTAAAGGCAGAAGCATAGCTTATGTCCCTTTGTGCTTTCAGATGCTAGTTCCAGACTTGTACATATTGATCATCACTAAAAGTTCTCATCAATTAGTTATTCACTTAAAGAACAGCTTCCATTGCTGTTCTAAAAAAAACGGCTTCCATTGCCGTTCCACCAAGACTTGATTCCCCTACTAGCTCATTCTTCCTTACCCCAAAACTTCACCTTAAACAATATCGTATCCATAACTCTGTTAATGATAGACTTTCCATTTAAAATAACTCTTTACACATTCTATTATTACGTCTTATATATTTTTTTTAAGATTTTATTTATTTATTCATGAGAAATGCAGAGAGAGGCAGAGACATAGGCAGAGGGAGAAGCAGGCTCCACGTGGGAAGCCTGATGGGGAACTCGATTCCAGGACCCCAGGATCATGCCCTGAGTCAAAGGCATATGCTTAACCACTGAGCCACCCAGGTGCCCCTACATCTTATATTTTTTAGCTTTCTGTATATCTTCTATTTCTTTGTGAAGACTATGTTTTTCATCTGTCTCAAGCAGGTTCTCAAAAGCTGGTTGAAGTATTTTTATGATACTTCCCTAAAACCTTTGCAATTATCTTTGCAAGATAATTATCTTTGTTACCTTGGTACCAGCATCTATGGATTGTCTTTTTTATTTTTATTATTAATATAGGGTTTGATATCTTTCTGATTCCTGATATCAGTGTTTTTCACCTGAAACCCAGCCGTCCTAGGTATTGTATGTTAGGAGACTCTAGGCCTTACCTTCCACCAATGTTTTCACTACCACCACCCTTTCAGGGCAGAGTACCCCCTCATTACTGCTAAGTGTGGATTGCCTACTTGACTTGTTGGCACTCAATGGTACTTCTCATTATTTCTCCTGGGGTTGGAAGTTGTAGAGCCACTGACTCCAGGAAAGTGGTGGTGTACCCAGTACCAGGGGTAGTAGTGCTAATCTTTACTCCCCACAAGCCTAGAGGGAAGGTGGAGAAGTAGCTCAACACTGCAGGAGACTGTGGAAGTCCAGGCTCCTTCCATGGGCCTCACTGACATGACAAAGTGGGACGTCATTATAGCCTGGCAAAGATAAAAGCGTATTTCTCTATTTAGACTTGTTTGACACCCCCCCCCCCGGTGGGAATTTGAGGTGCTTCTTCATAGCTTCACAAGAGTGGACTCCAGACTCACCACTTGGTTTTGTGATATTCCCCATAATGCCTATCTCAGAAAATAAAATCTACTCTTGAGGTCTAATTTATTTTTCAAGAGTTTTATTTTTTCCCCCACATCGAGTTGCTCTGAAATGTTAATTCATTCACAGAGATACCTCTAAATGATAGTTTCCTAGTGCTTAGTCAATCGTCTTTATCTTTCCATCTGCATTTATCCTGTAGATTTCATCAAATCCCATTTTTATAAACATATCTTTTATTTCTTATAACTCCTATTTCTGGCTTCAGCCTCTTTTGAAATCTAACCTTTCATATATTTTTGCCTCCATGACATCTCTATTTAATTTAATTTTAATTTTAATAAATTTTAGTTAAATTAAATAAATTATAATTTATTTAATTAGTAGTCAAAATATGACTAATTTTTTTACTTAAATAGTCTAATTAATTAGTCAAAATTGGACTGCTCCCATCTATACTACTGCCCCCAAATCTGCTCCTGTACTGATTTCTTAATTCAGACAATAGACACTTTATTCTTCCAGATGATCATGCTAAAATAATAAGTTCCTATCTTTTTCATCTAACATTCTGAATTAATCCCAATGAAAATCTTATAGGTTCAGTTTTCAAGATATACATATCTGTTTTTTCAAACCCCCACTGCTACCATCAAACCCCAAGGCACAATCATTCCTCACCTGGACCACCACAATGGCCTCCCATTCTGTTTGCAACCTTCTTTGATACTACTCAAGCACAGTCCCACAAGTGCTAGAGTGATTTTGGGGAAGTAATTTTTAAGAATTATTAATTCCAGTATGGTTAACGTATAGAATCATATTAATTTCAGGTGCACCATATACTGATTCAACAATTCTGTACATTTACTCAGTGCTTGTCATGATAAATGTATTCTTAATCCCATTCAACTATTTCATTCATCTCCCCACCTACCTCAACTCTGGTAACCATCACTTTATTCTCTATAGTTGAGTCTACTTTTAGGTTTGTCCCTATATTCTTTCTCTTGTATCTTAATTTCCACATGAGTGAAATCCTATGGTATTTGTCTTTCTCTGACTTATTTCACTTGCATTATACCATCTAGACTCATCTATGTTGTTGCAGATGGCAAGATTTCATTCTTTTTTATGGCAAGTATTATTCCATTGTGTATATATAACACATGTCTAGCCATTCAGCTATTAATGGACATCTGAGTTGCTTCTATAATTTGGTTATTGTAAAAAATGCTGCAATAAACACAGGGATGTAATCTGTTTTCAAGTTGGTGATTTCATATTCTTTGGATAAATACCCAATATTGAAGTAGATCATATGGTAATTATTTTTTTAATTATTTGAGGAATCTCCATTCTGTTTTCCATAGTGGCTGCACCAGTCTGCATTCCCACCAAAAGTGCAAGACGGTTCCTTTTTCTTCACATCCTTACCAACATCTGTTGTTTCTTGTCTTTTTGAGTTGAGCCATTTTGACAGTTATGAGGTGTCATCTCATTTTGCTTTTGATTTCTAATTCCCTGCTAATTAATGATGTTGAGCATCTTTTCATGTGTCTGTTGCCCATTTTTATGTCTTCTTTGGAGAAATGTCTGTTTTTATCTTCTGACCATTTTTAATGGATTATTTGTTTTATATGGTGTTGAGTTGTATAAGTTCTGTATATGTTTTGGATACTAACCCTTTATTAGATGTCATTTGCAAATACCCTTCCAATTCAGTTGGTTGTTTTGTAGGTCTGTTGATTGTTTTCTTCACTGTGCAAAAGTTTGTTATTTAGGTGTAGTCTCAATAGCTTATTTTGATTTTGTTTCTTTTTGCCTCAGGAGACATATCTAGAAAAATATTCCTACAGCCAATGACACAGAAATCACTGTCTATGCTCTCTTCTAAGGATTTTTATAATTTGGTGTTTCACATTTAGATATTGTATCCATTTTTATTTTATTTCCATATGTGCTGTGAGAAAAT